>NW_027315967.1:0-90054 GCF_026437365.1 Eucyclogobius newberryi
CACAGATTTTACCCAGGGATTCTCCAGTTCCTCCATTTGACCCAACCATTTGTCATCTGCCAATAAGGCCTGTACAGACAAGGTAAATCCCAATGTGTACATTCAGTTTGTATCCGGACATTGTTCCAGTATGAATTTACAAGTCGGAACTCAGAAAATCCAAACTCTGGGTACAACCGTACAACATCCATTATATAATGGATTAATTGTTGTCTCTCTGATACATATAGTAAGCACAAAGCTCAAAAAGTATCAACGCCAAAACAAAAAAAAACACCCCCAAACAGATCATACAAAACACACAAAAATAGCAATAAAACCATTCCTTTTTTAGGGCCCTCCAGGGAAATTCATAAGACAAGTACGTTTACGTTGCTCTAATAAGCCTGAGAGCTCATACCTGCAAGTTGGAGGCCCAACGCTGCAGGACCCGCGCTCACAGACCCACTATTTGGAGCCTGTGAGCTAATTTTAGCAAAACATGCTAGCTAGTCTCGTAGATAGCTGTCTCTCAACTTCGACTGACTAGATTTTGGTGTATTTGTTTCTTTCATGCTGATTTTGATTGTGACATCCCTAATCCTTATTGTTTCTGGCTTTGTGAATATTTGAGTTAGTGAGAGTGTGAAGTCACCATCTTGGAACTCCTTTTGTGCACTTTTCTCCATCACCAGTAGGGGTCACTGTTCTGAAACATGTGTCCGGGTCCCTCCTGTAAGATAATGAGGGATCCACCCATACCATATGAAGTAATGGAACCTCCTGTGAAACAGAAGCCTGGATTGGCTGGTCTGGTGGTTGAGAATCTGACCCTGGATCAGTAGATTCGATAAAAAGCTAAAATTAGTGACCACATTGTCATAAAAGGATAAATTTATCATTTACTGAGAAAGGTAGTTATATTTCAATCTGGTTTTCGCCCTCGTAGCACAGAAATGCATCTCTTAAAATCACTAACAATCTCCTCATAGCTCGCTCTCATCCACAGGCTCATATTTATTGGCCGCTCCCACACTCGTCTCTCAGATCACGCAGCACTTTTCTTCAACACTGAACAAACTGGAAATCATCTTTAATTTTCCTTCCAATTTAATAAAAAATGTCAATACGATTTTTTTGCTGTTTGTGGTCGTGACTTTACAAAATTTGGAAAAGGGGTACAAATACTTGCAAGTCACTCTACATATAGGCCAGTTTACAATTATTCGATTAATAAATTTGCTATTTTTATTTATTTAAATAATTGATTAGTTGTGATGAATTGATTGTTGCAGCCCTACCCTCCACAGACAGTTACACTGTGCAGCTTTCAGAAAAAAGGTTTACCCACACAAGTGTTAAAGCCCAAATGCACCAACAAAGCTGTTGGATCTGTCTGGTCTAAAACCACAAAACGATGATAATCCTTTCATTCCTCATTTGTATGACACCAGTCTGTGAAAGTGGCCTGAATGAACCCTGATTGTGCTGCGTTTGCTTCATTTTTCATCTCCATATTCTAAATCATTGATGAAAGGCTGGATTGCCTAACAGAAAATATGGTGATGAAATGTTGCCCTGTTTTTTCGTCTGAAACACAAAGAATTTTTGCGGATTAATAAATATGCATTACTCCAACACCAGTGTGTTTTATTCTGTTGGTTTACAAAAATGCCAGAAAACACTACCATGTGTTTTAGAAGAAGATACAACAGAACATGAGTGTTCAGTGTTACTATACGATCGGCAGATACATCCACACCGACATAATAATAATAATAATAATAATAATAATAATAATAATAATACAGGCATTACCACCAGCGTGCTCATGTGGCTCATACACACCAGAGGAATGTATTTAATAAAAACAACATACTCATACTATGAAATGTGTTGGCACATGACTCCATGTATCTGACATGATAACACGTTACAGTTATGACGTGATGGTCCTTCTGAGTTAGAGTCCTGACTCCGACGATTTACTGCATGTCTTCCCCTCTCTCATCCCACATTCACCCTGTCCTCTTCTGTCTAATAAAGCCTACGGGCAACACAATCTTGAAAGAAAAAAACTTGTTGAACAAATATCACAAACAGCTGCAAAATATAGTCGAGGTCTTTATAGCAAACTCGGTCACTGACAGCTGCTGCAAAGACGCCACTGACAAAGTCCGACTTTAGCTTCCTCACGTCTCGATTGTCCTTTACGTCAACATGTTGACGACTGTCATCTTCACCATGGTTATTTGTATCATCGGGTCTCACTGTGCATGTGTTAGGAGTCACACGGGAGGCACTTCTAACTCATTTTTGTAGCTTTATTGAAACTCCCCCGTACATGTGTCCCACGTAAACACATATGCTCATTAATTCCTACTCACTTGCCCTCAGGACCGTCCTGACTCTGGCCCGGCTCAGGGTTGGACTGGAATAGTACAAAGTTTATTGTGCTATTAAAGCAGCTCTCGTTCAGCTCTCTGTGCTTTGAGCAGAGCACTGCAGACGCTAAACATTTAGGTTGCAGTGCATTCTTACCCAGAATGTACTGCAACCTAAACAAAAATGACGAATTACATAGAAAATCATTTTCTTACAAACTTGATGAAAGCCACTATCCAGGATGAAATGTCCAACATTCACAAGTACATCAAGGACAAGGCCACCAAGGATGAGGTGCTGGAGGGACCATCATGGGAGCCCAAGCCCCTACATGGGATGTACCACCGGAACAAAACTGATGTGGCTCAAGAAATCCTAACAATGGCTAGAGCGGGCCAGACTGAAGGACAGCACAGAGGCAATCATCATGGCAGCACAGGAGCAGGCCCTGAACACCAGATCGATAGAGGCCCAGATCTACCACTCCAGACAAGAACCATACCAAGGTGTAAGCTGTGCAAAGAGGCCCCTGAGACAACCCAGCACATAACTGCAGGGTGTAAGATGCTGGCCGGTCCAAGTGTACAGGAACATCTATGCGGAGTATGGACAGAGGACTACAGATGAACCACAGAGGAAAGCCACTGTGGTTGACGTGGCAACACCAAATTAGGACAACATCAGGAAAAAGTAACACGAGGACTGGAGAAATTCCACAAGCTCAGAGAACAGCTGGGGACAGCGTGGAAAGTGAAGGCTAAAATGGTGCCCGTGGTCACTCGAGTGGCTACAGCAGATCCCAGGAAAAAGTGCAGTGTTAGGAAGAGCAAGGAGCTGGAGCAAAGAATCCTCAAGCTCCTTGGCCTGTCAAACCAATCCTGGTCTTGCCATTGTCTTCTGCCCAGTGGAAAAAGGGAATTTCCGCACAGAAGATCAGATGTTTTTTAATGTATTCTCTTATAGAATGAAAAACTCATTGAGACTAAAAATCTATTTTGCAAGAGTGTCCTAGCCAAGAGGCAGCAGCGTGGGCCCAGGAGAGTGAATTGTAAATCTTGGTCACAGGATGGGCAATTCCCCAAAGTTTAAATAAATAACACAACAACAATCAAATATACCAATAAAATGAAATGTGTTGACTTGAGTCTTTTAATATTGCACTTCTTAACATGTCATGACGCTTTTAACTTTGCATGGGCCTCCAGGTTAAAAAGGTTCATCTTGAGCCCTGATTAGTGCAAGGAATGCATTAGGGAAGTGGTCGATACATGTGGACATGTGGCGCTTCAGTGAAGGGCTGCAACAATAACTCCAGTTAATCGAATAATTCAATTAGAAAAAAAGCTTTGATTATTATTTTATTGCCTCGATGCTTCGTTTAATTTACATATTTTATTAAAAACAGGTGAAACTGTGGCGCGCGGAACGACTGATGGCGCTTTTATTTCCCGCGGAACTTCTTCCTGAAGCAGCTGAAGCACAACAGAGAGAGCATGGATCTATTACAGGTGCGACACATGGATCTATTACAGGTGCGACACATGGATCTATTACAGGTGCGACTCATGGATCTATTACAGGTGCGACACATGGATCTATTACAGGTGCGACTCATGGATCTATTACAGGTGCGACACATGGATCTATTATAGGTGCGACACATGGATCTATTATAGGTGCAACTCATGGATCTATTATAGGTGCGACACATGGATCTATTACAGGTGCGACACATGGATCTATTACAGGTGCGACACATGGATCTATTATAGGTGCAACTCATGGATCTATTACAGGTGCGACACATGGATCTATTACAGGTGCAACACATGGATCTATTACAGGTGCGACACATGGATCTATTACAGGTGCGACACATGGATCTATTACAGGTGCGACACATGGATCTATTACAGGTGCGACACATGGATCTATTATAGGTGCGACACATGGATCTATTACAGGTGCGACTCATGGATCTATTACAGGTGCGACACATGGATCTATTATAGGTGCAACACATGGATCTATTACAGGTGCGACACATGGATCTATTACAGGTGCGACACATGGATCTATTACAGGTGTGACACATGGATCTATTACAGGTGTGACACATGGATCTATTACAGGTGCGACTCATGGATCTATTATAGGTGCAACTCATGGATCTATAGATTAGAAAAATCTATAGATTAATCGATTACTAAAAGAATCGAAAGCTGCAGCCCTACTTCAGTGAGTTTATTTGCACTGCGGAGAGCAACGTGGTCCTAATGCTCAAAAGTCTGCCAATGATTGATGCAGAATATGCTGCAAAGTTTTAGTGATAATGCTAAATTACTGGACGGCCATGAACATCTCTGAATGTTGACTGGTCTTGGGGCAAAGAAGATTTGAATTTGCTTGTTTAGTGCACTCGTAAACGCACTGAATGTGAGGTTGTTATGTACGCAGACATACCCACAAAGCTGAGTACTATTCAGATGTTTTTTTTTAGTTTAGCATATGTCTTTATAGTCAGGCAGTATATACCTTCTGTGTAGTGGCCTTCACCAAGAGTGCCGGCTGTTCAAAGTGGAGTGACAGGAAGGTATGGTGCAGTCGAGCAGAGAGAGGTTTTTCTAGAGGATCACATCGACTTCGAAGAGCGATACCTCAAAAAATCCTTCAAACAGCCAGGAGCCAAGCCATTTCAAAGGTTGATACACCTCTTTAGTACAGCTCATGCTTAACCTTTGTTGTTTTCAGACCGAGAACGCTACATTAGACACAGGTTTGTGATTGATTAAATGTTGTATAATTAAATGCAGATAGATATGAACTATTTTATACAATTTTATTCATATTAATTATACCTGCATTTGCTAGGTTTGTTTAATTACCCTGTGTAATTCCCTCTGCAGCCTGTAGATGGAGCGCTAACTCAGTTTCTGACAAGGGAAACGCCTGAAATAATTGTGAAATTTATATCACTATTATTACTTTTTCTTTTTTCCTAGATGAGATGCCAATACTCAAAAGCTTATTTAAAAAGACAATGAAAATATAAATGATGCAGAATGTGAGTCTTTTACAATAGAAATTTGGGTTTAACAAAGATCTCCTTAAACAAACGTCTTCAATTCCAGATCCATGTGCATAGATTTTTGCTGGTCTTTATTTTTAGCGCGAGGAGAATATTAGGTTCAAATCAATGAGGAGACAACAACATGCAACATGAGCTGAATATGAAAGGATAGAATGTTACTACAAATACATTTCTACAAACATATAAACAATTTAGTTATAACCAGATTATGCAGTACATCTCGACTTCATGTAAAGGTGCACTATGTAACTTTACTGGTGAAGAGTCTGCCAGCTACGTCTCCATGGAGATGGCTTTGCTTGGAACTTTCTGCTGAAATTAAACTGGCACAGAAACACTTCAAATTTTATAAATTAATGATTAAAAAATGATTAATGCCATACTGTGGAACATCTCAACTGAAATTGATTTAGCAATATCTGTCTAGTTCTGCCAGTCCAAATCCAACAACGCATTCCTTTTGCAAACAGACCCATTTTATCAAATAGAATATTCAAATGAATTCTTTGCACAATTCCTCCTTTGCATTATAATGTGTGTTTTTCTTATCCGTGGCCGGGCTGCGGAGGTAAACAAACGCTAAAATGCTGAGTGGAAATCGTTTGAGATAAATCTGTGAAATGAAAAAAATGGATTGGATGGAAAAACTAAATCAGATTGGGAGGGAAAAGGAGAGATGTTTGAGTGTGCGAGTGACCTGGTTCACTATCGGCCCGTGCAGCTCTGCTCTGATAGATCTATGGACGCCGCACTCACAGATAGGACGAGAGGCTGGTGTTTTGTGGCGCTCCGGGAGACGCGACGTGTGCTGACATTCACACAAACACTCCGGGGGCCGTGCTTTTATATTTAGAGATGTCAATGTGAAAGGATTCTATTTTTCGTATTTATGTTCTTCTTTGGGAAGAACAAACATAAAGAATACAGAATACAGATTCAACAAATTAGCGTTTAACAAAAATGATAATACAAATAATAATACAAAACATGGATACATTTTAAAGACTCTCCGCTGCGTTTCATTAGTCCGCTACTATATTACATGTGTTAGCGCTAATGCATTTTCAATAGGAGAGTTAGCATTAGCCTCCAAACACCCCAAAAAATGAATATCCAGGGCTGTTTGAATGATGGACCACCACTCGACCACACGTGAGTAACACCAGAGAAAAGATGAACACGTGAAGAAGAGTTTTGTGTCGATTTTTACCATTAGCGTTTAGCACCAAAATTAGCATACCTATTACACATGCATTTGGCTGCGTTCACTCGTCACACGGTATATTTCTAACGCTGAAAAATAAATATGTCAAAAGATAATAAAATGAAGGCGCACCTTTTTGTTTAATAAGATGAATGGTTGCACACGGTCAAATTGAGTCCATGGATCTTTCTCTCTTTGTCGCCACTTCAGTTGCAAACATTGGCTAGTGAAAGTCAAGGCTTATGATGACTCAAAAATGGCAATAAGTTATGGATTTGAAAACATACATACTGGCAAACTGAATGCTCCATGTCCCTGGTCACGTTTGATTTTAGTTCTGGAATAAGAAATCAAGAATCGGGGAAAAAAAGCCATTATTCATTAGCCACAATTTTTTTCTTGGAGTGACACTGAAAGCCCTGTGGCAAATGCCCAGGGTTGATGTACAGTCTCACACCCAAAAACTGGATTAGATTGAATTAAAGGTCTTTTGATTGCCCTCTACTTGCATCACAGATTCTTTGATTGCAAAAAATAATAATACCCCCAAACATACCATCAAGCATCAATACAATATGCAGGTCCAAAAGGTTTTTCCAAGGGGAAGTTTCGTTTAAATCCTCCTGCGGATCAGTGACCCTAAGAGCTGTTCTGGCAGGAGCCTTGTACTCAGGTCAGGGTTTGGTTCCTTGTCCTTCAGGTTGGGGATTGGGCATGAGCTAACTTGTCTTGTAAAAAAAAGTTCTAGTTATGAAACATCGATCATAAAAAAAAAAGATTTTCCTCCACTGTACTGTCCCTTTCACATAATCTTCTGCATGTTAAACATCACAACTTCTAAGCCTGTATAAAATAGTTACTGCACGTTATAAAATTGTTGAACATGTTAAATTATACAGTTATTATTGCACACTTGGTAAGCTTGAATATACAACTGTTATTCTATTTTATTTTATGTTGTAAAGCCCAAAATCACAACTGCAGTTGCCTGGCAGGGTTGAACAAAATCGATGATTTTAACATCAGAAAGTTTGAAAAACAAGCTTTCATTCAGCAGTAACAGAGAAGCAGGTTGACCAACTTTCACAGGAATTAAGACCCTCCTTCTCAGCAAGAAAACAAAATACCAAAAACCCAGTGGGAAAAAGTAGAAACCTGAAGGAAAACCACAGTGAAGGAGAGATTCTACTCCCACGACAGTCTGCAGATGGTCCAGGACTGACAGGCTGTTGGAGTTGGAGCTGTGGCTTCTTCTGCATGTAAAGTTGTTGCAGAAATGTGTCTTTGGCTTGCTCAAGAAAAAATGTTAGCATAGCAATCCAAGTTCAAGTTCTTTGAAGCAGTAGAAACAAGCTTGGACAGAGAACATTTGGTTAGATCATCTGCCTGGATGAACCACCCTCTGGTGGTTCTGGCACCGCATCTGAAAATGGAAGTGTGCGGAAGGGGTTTGTAGTTTCTCCTTGCCGAGAAGAAGGGTCTAAGGACTGGGGATGCTGGGACGTTATCCATTTGCTAATTTCCTATGAACATTGTTCAATCTGCCTCACCCCTTTCTCCAGCGTCCATTTCAAATAGATGACAATGTATTTGAGCCTCAAAACCCCTGCCATGGACACAATGGATGGAGAGCTTTGGAACATACCTCTGGCAGCAGGGAAAAAGGCCATCACAAAAAACATGTATGACATAGATAACGTCGACAATTAAGGACTTGGCCGACATCATAATTGACATACATAAAATGTAAAAAACATCTGACACTGGACTAAATGGGACTTCTATCTTGGACTTAATGTGCTTTGACCTTCTTTTCTTTGGATGCCACCCCTTCCTTATTTTATGTTCCAACTAAAATAAATAAAGAAAGAAATTAAATGTATATATCTTATCAAAAAAAATAAAAATAGGGTTGCCAGACTTGTTCGTGTCTTGTCTCAAATGCAGAGAGGGATTTTCCGTGTTTGGAATCAACAAACAAACACCAGGAATATCTTGGCTCTGGATGGCACTTTGGATCTAATGACAGTGAAAATGGCTGGCTTTGAGCCCAACAGTTTTCACAGGGAACCCCCTAAATTCAATTACATTTTTAAAATCAAATTATTTTTGTAATGCCTAAAACAACAAGTGGGCGTCTCAGAGTTGTTGATTTAACTGACAGAAAGTTATAGAATTAAACATTGAAACAGTCATTTATCAATAATAGAGAGGCAGATTAAACAACGTTCACAGGAATTTAGCAAATTGATTAATCCCTGTCCTCACATCTTCCTTTTCTGCAAAGAAAAATGACATAAACCCAGCTGGAAAAAGCATAAACATCGGGGAGAACCACAGTGAAGGAGAGATCCTACAGGAATTTCACACGACCTCCTCTTTCCCTCCCGAAGCCTGGTAAAAGAAGAAGATAGCTGCAATATTGGCCATGTATTATCAAAGTGGACATGTTATGAAAAATCAACTTTCATGAACTTTTAACCTTGTTGTAACTTTGTTTCCTCATCATTACTACTACTACTTCTACTATATAAGTACACTAATACACTTTTGATGTTTTGTCCTGCAACTGAGGCTCAAGTTTCTGTACTGTACTGACTTTATGATTTTTTATTTATTTTTTTAGCCGTTATTGCATTTGTTTGTTTTATTTAAAAAGAAAATGTAATAGCGGGAGTTTTGAACAGGACCAACATCTATTACGAAGCCGTTTTAGAGCAGCATTGTGATTTGCAATGAGTAAAATGATAATCACACTGTACCTTAACAAAGCATAATATGTCTCCTTCAATGGTAGTATGATTACTCAAGTTACTTGTTTGATACAGTAGCGCTGTAACTTAACATATGTGTTTTCCAGGGCCGTAACAATGTAAGTTAACACATTATAATTAACAGTAAGGTCCAACATTACCTTACATAACAGCCAGCTGGGTTGGGTTTGAACTTGGATGGGGCTGGATGGGAAAAAAGCATCACTACTTCACCCAACTTGCCTGGATGAAGTGATTTTGGTGAAGTAGCTTCACAAAATAAAGCAAATAATGCTTACGTCAAACATCCACACTACGGGTGATGTGTCTTGCTCAAGGACACAATTACACACCACTGCTGGTACATACTGTAGCTACATTGATCTGCCAACCTCCTGCCTTGCTATATTATCAAAGTGCTGAGAGTTTCCATTTTAAAAGCCCATTTTGCACACTCTGTCGTTAATGTAATGGAAAGAGGCTCGAGCTTCGATGGTGGGTTGGCCATTTTAGCGACATGACAAATCCGTGCTGTACTCTGCTGGACTGCGAGCTCATTCATTACACCCCACTGTACTTAAGCTGTCCCACGCTGATGAGGCCGGCCCCACTAAAGCCACATTTCATTTGTAACGCGCACAACACTTCCTCCATTCACCCAGTCCGAAGCTGCTTCATCAATGTGGCTTAAGTGCCTTGCTTAAAGACAGAAGGGCAGTAGGTACAGTATGAGTTTCAGAGACTTAAACCACTGTTTAGTTTTTTCCTTTGTTTTAATTTAATAGCATGGTGGTAAACGTGTTGGAAGTTACACCTTGTAGTTCAATTCCCAGACTTTTGGGTGTCTATCTATTGAGTTTGCATGTTATTCCTGTGTCCAGTTTCTAACATCGGGAGAAATCATGGGATTGGACGATTCTCAAAAAAATCTTTTGACATCATGTTTTCGTTCCGACTTGTTGGGATCGATCCTCACGTGTCCTGACGGATATTGAATATAGCAGTCACATTGTTGACAGCAGAGGGCGCTCCGACCCCTAAACACCAAATTGGAAACGGAGAAATTGCTTTTTGAAGTGTGTTTTCCAAATGTTGATAACATTTTAGTTTAGAAAATCTGAAATGCTAATCTCAAGTTGACCAAAAACATGTTTAAAAGTCAATTCAACCAACAAGAATGCAGAATATGTAAATTTGAAGGAATAATTACTTCCTTCCCATTTTGCACTGAATAAACTGTGTATAAAAGCTCGACGGGCCGTTTCTCCTGAAGAGAACAATAATTAGGACAGTTTCATAATTAATCTCTATGCATAGAGAATGATTGACACATTTCTGGTGAAGTGGCAACAACCTGCAACTCACGCCCAGAAGATTATTCAACTCGACTGTCTTGAAACATGAAAAAGAGAACTGGTTCATTTCAAACTGTTCAGTGCAGACTTGTTCCCCGACTTTTGTAGCGCATTCCTTATATATTATATAGTCAGCATGACGATTTTATAAACACTTTTCACAACCATCACAGGACAGCTATCTACAACTAGCACGCTAACCGCACGCTTCCTGGCTTGTGGATGATAAAAATGCCTTACAAAAATGCTGACAAAAAGGCTACTCACATTACAGTAAATGGGTTTGATTGTTTGAGTATTAATACTTTTTTTAAAAGATTTTTAAACATATACTTATAATTGAGTCAATCTTTAACATGTAACGGTAATTTGTTACATTTCAAATCAGGCTGAGCAAAATAATATGTCTGTTTGCCGTAACCCGACCGACCCGGTTTGAAACTAGCCGACTGAAAAAAATATATACCAGCGTTTTGTTGAAAAAACGTAAAAAAAAAATGTTCAACTATTTCGCCGACTCACCGACTGGTCTTTCCTAAACCGCCGTGTCGAATATTTTTATCACGTTGATAAAACCTATCTTTCATCCCAAAGGCCTGAAAACGCATTGCGCAACACATGTGCATCTTCATATTCATCCTCCACATGCGTCTGTGACAAAACAAAATGCGCGTAAGAGTTGTTATATTGCCTGTTACAAGTTGGTTTGCCTCTGTCGGCGCCACTGAAGTGTCCATAGGACATGTCACGCTCTAACACGGTGTGAAATTTGACTTACGCAATGCATTCTGGGATTGAAACACGCCCAACAGCGTCATCACAACAAACATGGCGGCGCCCGTGTCCCCCGCATGTTCCCCCCGCTCGCCTTCGCTACCAAAATAAAGGATAGCGGCGTACAAAAGGTCGATTGAAATATCTTAAAATTGTGAGATTTAGTCTCCTGATCGGGTTGATAGAGACGTTTTCCGTCATTGGCTGTTCTAGCTTGACCCCTGGTGGTCACTCGGAGCATTCTTTTCCCCTTCAAAGTAAAAAAAATAAGAATTTGCCTACCGACCGACCCACTTGAAAAATGTTGACTCGGGTTACAGCAAACAGACAATTTATTTGGGGTAATCCTCATCGGAATTAGACTACTGTTCAAGTCTCAATTGTTCTGCATATTTCTGTACTTTATTTTTTCTTTTGAAAATCTGGTATAGCCCCATTTTGTGTCCTCAAAACAAGCAATTTTGTCAAGGCCAGATATTCAATTTTTGCAGTGCAGCTCGTCTACACATTCTTTCTTATTACAGTGCAGTTGTAGAGGCACAGATGAGGCTGGTTCTTCTGCAGATACGCTTCATTTGTCACGCGCCTCCTCCACTGTCTCTGTCCAAACCTGCTTTATCACCATGAACATCAGCTGCTTTCATTTGCCTAATCTACACACATCTGTAAATGTCCAGCGCAGGAGAATCAATGTTCTTACACCCTACACGGTGGGAAGCATGTGTTGTGCTACGGAGGAGGTGTGTTTCATTTGTCAAACTGGGAGCCAGTGTTAGCATGGGGTTTACATTGGGTGTAATATTTAGAAAGACTAACAGTTTTATGCTATGTTCTTAGATAGATGGATATATTTCTTTATTTAATCCTCGGGGGGCAATTCTAGCGCAGTCAGCAGTTTAAAAACATCACATTATTCAAGGTACAGGTGCAGCAATGACAGGCTCTGAAGGATAAAAGAGTTTTAAGTTTTAAGGTGAATGCTGTAATAAGACAACTTTGTCTATATCAAGTTGAAACTTGAGTCTATTTGCATAAATACAGTAAAAATGTGCATATATTTGCACATATTTGGGACGAATCTGTAAAAAGGATTAAGTTTAAATTTCTTGTTTTATTTTGTTGACATATTACATACAAAAATGTGATATCTTATTTACTAAATGGACAGGCGCTCCAGTACATCCTGGACCTTTTGACTCTTTATTCCTCTGGTCGCACCCCTTCGTCCTCCAGTTTGGAACTGCTTGTGGTCCCAAAAACAAGATTTGAATCTGTCCATTCAGGCTGTTGCTCCAAAGACCTTCCTTATGGAAGACCATGTGGTCACGCATTTTATCTGTGAAATGTTATCTGTTTACTTACTTACGCATTTCACACAAAAATCAATTCAAAGTGCTTTATAACCATAACAATATATTAAAATTACATTTTATAAATATTTTATAAATATAAAATACAATGTCGGTGTAATCCCTCATTTGTCCAGGAGTGTTCATTTGTAGAATATTCAGTTGTATCATATGGACTCTGTAAAATGATTACAACTAAATATTTATTTCAATATTTATGTTTTAATATATAACAATAAAATAGAATATAAATCAGAACAGTAAAAATAAAAGCATACAAAATAATTACATTAAAAAATGTTTAGCTTAGATTTGAACATTGTCAGAGTAGAAGCCTGTCTCACATCTTTGGCACCAGCAGGAGGTCGGTCCATGTTTAGTCCTGACTCTGGTACCAGCAGGAGGCTGGCCCATGTTTAGTCCTGACTCTGGCACCAGCAGGAGGCCGGTCCCTGAGGTCCTCAGAGTCTGAGATGGTTCATATGGCACTAACATGCCCAAGATGTACTTTGGTGCTAGGCCATGGAGAGACTTGTACACAAGCAGAGCTGCTTTGAAGTCTCTTCTCTGAGCCACAGGGGGCAGTGCAGAGACCTGAGTGCTTCCTGGTTCTAGTCAGGACCCGAGCCGCAGCGTTCTGGATGTACTGCAGCTGTTTTACAACTTGTTTGGAGAGACCAGTGAGCAGAGCACGTTACAGTAATCTAATCTACTGGAGACAAACGCATAGATCAGTCTCTCCCTGGTTTAGACATCATACCTTTTGCAAAGTTTTTCAGATGGTAAATAGCTGCTGATGTTATTGATTTGACGTGGTTGTTAAAGTCTGAGTAAATTATTTACCCCAGATTTCTAATGTGATTTGTGACTCTAGAGATGACTGCTAACACTTTCTCTTTGTTTCTGTGGGCCAAAGACAATGATTTCAGTCTGAGTTTAGCAGGAAAACCATGGCCTCAGATTTGGAGGAGTTGATCCACATCCCAAGCTGCTGCACACTCTTCTGCAAAGAAGAGGGAGGTTAGGCCGACAATATCTAGTCTGTACCACTCAACCTCCCGCACAAGCTCAGGCTCTTTCCCCCCCAGCGAGGTGACATTCCATGTCCCCAGAGACAGTTTCTGTGTCCCGAGATCCGGTTTACGAGGCTCCCGTCGTCGACTGCCGCCCAGATCTCTCTGCGCCCGCCCCTTACGGATCCTCCTGCAGGTGGTGGGTCCACGGGAGGACGGCCCCACGTCGCACCTTTTGGCTGTGCCCGGTTGGGCCCAGTGGGGAAAAACCCAGCCACCAGACGCTTGCCGGTGAGCGCCCACCCCAGGCCTGGCTTCAGGGTGGGTACCCGGTAATGCCAATCCAGACAATGTAACTGGCCTTGTTTTTGTTGTAAACATAAAGGTCTGACCCATCACCTAGTTTAATACAAGTATCTGAAAAAAGGCACACTATGTCTCCTTTAAGTACAGCATTTAAAGTTTGGTGTATGTGCTACTTTAAGGCCTGATCTTAAAAAAAACAAAAATCTATTATAATGCACTCAAAATAAGATATCTTGAGACATAAAGATACACACAATTGGCATAGCTTTCATGAGAATTACACATGAAATAAGAAAAACAACTTAAATCTAGTTAAATTGCACACAAATCAGAGAACAGTTTGTCCTCAGCGAAAACACAGCCAGAATGGCACCGTTCTAATGCACAGAAAAACAACTGTCTCTGTCCTTGGTGCTGAAATACTGTAGGTCAGGATACAGAGAAGCCCCATGAATTCTACTGAGAATATGGTTAGACCTTGATTTATTATTGAATCTCCACACTGAAGCGAACAACACAATGTTGCATCATCCTGCTTGGCTTTGTTGTACATTTAAATTCATGCAAACAAAACAGCCAAACAATTTGCCAAATAACTATGCATACTTTACTATTACAGATGAGACTGCAGCAGAGAAATAGTCACAAAGTGCTTCACAAGAATAAAAGATTAATTGAAATACAAATATGCAACAAAATACATTTCATTTTAGCAGCTTTGTGTCAACAAGGCTTGAATGCTTGCTGAAAAAAGGAGGTCTTAAAGTTATTTACTCCAGAGTCCAAAAACAAAGGCCAAGAGGAAGTTCGTTCCAGACTCAACAGCTTTAAAGGAAAACTAAGGAACATTTTTACCTTACGTCTTTGTAAGTCCCTGTGGTGGTTAAATTGGCCATTTGTCCATCTTCGCCCTCTGCTGTCTCTGGGCAGGAAACCAGCCTTGAGATCCACCCAACGATAACTCTACTGAGATGCCCTGACTCGTTTTTAAATATTTTGCAATGTTTCTGAATGTGATTCTATTGCCTTATTTAAATAAAAAGCCACATAGAATAAAATAAGGCTGAGCAAAATAATATGTCTGTTTGCCGTAACCCGACCGACCCGCTATGAAACTAGTCGACTGAAAAAAAAATATCAGCATTTTGTTGAAAAAATGACAAAATCTTTTATTTTTCAACTATTTCGCCGACTCACCTTTCTTGAACCACCGTGTAGAATATTTTTATCATGCTGGTAAACCTGTCTTTCATCTCAAAGGACTGATGACGCACGGCGCACCGCATGCGCGTCTTCATTTTCAATCCTCCACATTCGTCTAAATTATAACAGAGCGCGCGTAGGAGTCGTTATATTGCCTTTTACAAGTTGATTTGTCCTTGTCGGCGCCACTGACATGTCCATGGTAATGCCAGGCTCTGTCAAGGTGTGGAATTTGACTTACGCAAATGCATTCTGGGATTGATTTTGTACGACGTACAAAAGGTCGATTGAAATATCTTAAAATCGTGAGATTTAGTCTCCCGATCGGGTTGATAGAGACGTTTTCCGTCATTGACTGTTGAAGCCTGACCCCTGGTGGTCACTCCGACTCAAAAAATGACAAAATTTTGATCTTTTTTTTGCCTTCAAAGTAAAAAAAATAAGAATTTGCCTACCGTCCGACCCACTTAAAAAATGTTGACTCGGGTTACAGCAAACAGACTATTTATTTGGGGTAGCCTAACTTATTTTCATTATTTTGAGCAATTTTGCCAACAGACCCCACTTTCACCCTCAGACCAGCGTGTTATCTGTTACACGGCCATAATGTCTTCACAGGCATTTAACCCTCAAAGAGCCCTAAGCAAAAGTCTCAACTATTGATGATTCACGTGCCACAACATCATACACAGCTGTCATCATCTGCACTAAATGTATCTGTATGCGTCACATCATAAGCACATCAGTGAAGCACAAAAGCTGGTAATATCAACCAGGGGTTTCTGGGGGTTCTCCAAAAATTGCAAAAGACAAGTCATGTTTTTTGTCTTTTGGGGGCATTTTTACAGGTGTCCTATAGCTGCAAGAAGCAAGAGAAAGACCATGGCTTTTAGTCTTTTCAACTAGTCCATCAAATTGGACTTGAAAGAGTGCGTACCGGAAAGGATAAAATGCCTTGACCACAAAAAAAGACTATTTATAAAAACCTGAGTTTGAGTGGAAGTCCTCGCATTTTCACGTCTATTGTACAAACATATAAACTCATCAGAAAGTCACATTTAAGCTTAAGGGCAAATCAGAACCTTGTTGTTAAATTCAAACAAACTATAAACAAACTATACACGATAAAACAACTTTTTCAGATAGGAATGTCTGGCTTTGAAACCAGGCTTCTAAAAAACACTCAAAACAAAATTAATTGTTCCAGTTGACTCATTTCTAACATGGACTAGTTTATTTTAAGCCTAACAAAGAAGGAAATATCCACCAAGGACCGTGTTTGGTTACAACTTTTCCCCCTGGATTTCCTGATTTTGCTCCGGCTCCTACAAACCCCCTGGATGAAGTAGCTGAACAAGCTCTTGTGAAAGGTTGACGTCACACGAAGCCACTGTGTTATATAGCTTTGGAGATATGCACTGTTATGTAAAACTTGTGTGTAACATGGCCAACTTGACGTTACCCTGAGGCCTTATAACAAAGTGTTGTGTGTATGTTCTAGAGCGTTGTGGACATGTTGGACAACTTGTAGTCTCTAATTTTTTGTGGTTCAGAAGATATGTCCTGGGGTTTTAAGGTTCGATACGTGTATGGATGATCAGATCTGGTTCGGGGGTCAGCTGGAGTGAGGTCAAAGCGGAGTCGAGGAGGGCTGGGAATCACAGGGTCCCTCACAGTTCGATGCGATACGCGACTCCTGATGCGATAATCAATATATATAGGTTACATACGTCACAAAGGCGTCGGTACAGCTGGCAGCCCGGTGTAAACGCTCCGCTCTTTTCTCACACTTTTTTCACACTTATTGTGCTTTATCTTCTGTATTTTGTAAATATTTGTTCTATTTTACTGTACGATCAGGACACACGCTGGAATCATTTTTAATTCAACTGTTTTTGACTTTGTTCAGCTGGATTATTGAGTGTTTTTTGTCGTGTCGTCGTGATGTGCGCTGGCTCCGAACCCCCCCGGCCCCCCGCACCCACCGGCCGCCGCTGACGTACGGTATGCCGCGATACACGTTTATATAAAAGAGGAACTTCATGAACGATCGGGACACGCACTGGAATCACTTTAATTCAACTTGTTTTTTGGATAATTGAGTGTTTTCGTCGTGTCGTCGCGATGTGCCTTGGCTCCGAGCTCCCCCGGCCCCCCCGCGCCCCCCGGCCGCCGCCGCGTGCGTGTTTACACAAAGGAAGAACTCATGAAACTGCGGAGAACAGTCGTCTTACCCGGAGATTGTCACGTTATCCCGGCGAACATCCTAAGGAAAACACAGAGAAGCAGACGGGCTGGAAGTAAACTCCGAGAGAAGAGAGGAGGAAACAGGAAGTCGGTTCCCGCCGTAGTCATGGATAACGTGAGGTCCCTTCAAAATAAAATGATGGAAAAAAGCGAGCCTCATGCGGTCCCAGAGGATTTATAGGGACGGCAGCGTCTTGATTTTCACAGAGACCTGGTTAACAGCAGAAATGCCAGACTCTATTGTAGGTTTGGACAGTTTTCATCTGCTGCGGGCGACAGAACGAGAGAATGCGGGAAGAAGAGAGGTGGAGGTCTGAAGAAGAGAGGTGGAGGCCTGAAGAAGAGAGGTGGAGGTCTGAAGAAGAGAGGTGGAGGTCTGGCTGTGTATGTGAACACGAGCTGGTGCAACCCCGAACACTGCACAGTGAAGCAGCAGCTATGTAACAAGGATATTGAACTATTGGCTATTGGCATGAAGCCATATTATCTGCCCCGGGAGTTCTCACATGTGATTTTGATCACAGTCTGTGGCCCCGTCTGCCAATGCTGAATATGCTTGTGAAGCACTGCTCTCCTGCACTTGTAGGCTGCAAACACAGCACCCACAGGCTCTCTTCCTCGTCTCTGGTGACTTTAACGACGCTTCTCCCTCTTCTGTTCTACCAACATACACCCAGTATGTTACCTGCCCCACCAGAGACAATAGAACATTAGACTTGTTTTTTGCCAACACCAAGGAGGCTTATTCCTCTTCCCCCCTCCCTCCCCTGGGCAGCTCGGACCACAACCTTGTACATCTGAGGCCTGTGTATGAACCCATCGTGCGCAGGCAGTCTGTGGTGTCCCATGAGGTGAGGATGGGGTCTGCTGAGAGAGAGGAGGCTCTGAGGGACTGCTTCAGCACCACTGTCTGGACTGAGCTTTATGACCCGCATGGGGAGGACATCAACACCATCACAGAGTGCATCACGGACTACATCAACTTCTGTTTTGAGAACATTGTTCCCTCCCGGACGGTGCGGTGTTTTCCAAACAACAAGCCATGGATTAACCGTGAACTGAAGGCCCTGCTGAAGGAGAAGAAGAGAGCCTTCAGGTCAGGGAACAAGGAAGAGCTGAGGACTGTGCAGAAAGAGCTGAGGAGGAAGATCAGGCAAGCTGAAGCCGGCTACAAGAGGAGGATGGAGGAGCAGCTGCAGCAGAAGAACATTCAAGGAGTGTGGAGAAGCCTGAAAACATCTCGGGCTTCAAAATCCCCCCTGCCCAGACAGAGGGGGATCTACAGTGGGTGAATGATTTAAATGCACACTTCTTGAGATTTGATCGGTCACCCACCCCTCCCCCTGCACAGCTGCATGCTCCCTCTTCCACAGCTGGACAATGCCCTGCATTCGTTCCTCTTCACTTCTGCTCCCCGGACCATCAGCTCCCCACTTCGCCTGGACTCACCCATCCTCCCAGCACACAGTCCCCCTGCCAACCACTGACTGTCACAGCAGCACAGGTGAGGAGTGAGCTGAAGAGGATTAAAGTGAGGAAGGCAGCAGGACCTGACAGCATCAGCCCCAGGCTCCTTAAGTCCTGCGCAGATGAACTGGGTGGAGTTATGGAGCATGTCTTCAACATGAGCCTGAAGCTGAGGCTGGTACCACAGGTCTGGAAGACCTCCTGTCATGTACCTGTGCCCAGGACACCGCACGCCAAAGACCTCAACAGCTTCAGGCCGGTGGCTCTCACGTCCCACCTGACACTGGAGCGGCTGGTCCTGGACCACCTCCGCTCAACCGTGAGCTCAGCCATTGACCTGCTGCAGTTTGCATATCGGCCTGGCATCGGAGTGGAGGACGCCGTCATCTCCCTGCTGCACCGCTCTCTCTCTCACCTGGAAAAGCCTGGCAGCTCTGTGAGGATTCTGTTCTTTGATCTCTCCAGCGCCTTCAACACCATCCAGCCGCTGCTCCTGAGGGACAAGCTGGAGACGGCTGGTGTGGAGTATGACCTGGCAGAGTGGATCCTGGACTACCTCAGGGACCGACCCCAGTTTGTGAGAGCCTGGGACTGTGTGTCTGACACTCGGACCTGCAGTGTGGGAGAGCCAGAGTCGGCTCTACCTCCTGAGGAGACTCAGGTCTTTTGGAGTGACAGGGCCACTCCTGAAGACCTTCTATGACTCTGTGGTGGCATCAGCCCTCCTGTACGGTGTGGCCTGCTGGAGCAGCAGCATCACAGAGAGGGAGAGGAAGAAGCTGGACAAAGTCATCAAGAAGTCCAGCTCCGTCCTGGGCTGCGCTCTGGACTCGGTGCAGGAGTCTCACCCCCTGCAGGACACTCTGTCCTCTGCAGGACACTCTGTCCGCTCTGGAGAGCAGCTTCAGTGAGAGACTGATCCACCCTCGCTGTGTGAAGGAAAGGTTTCGCAGATCTTTCCTTCCTGCTGCTGTCAGACTTTATAACAAACACTGTTAAGCTACGTACAGACTGCAGACGCCTAATCGCGCCCGACGCAGAATTTGAGCGCGTGTACATTTGAAAGATTTACGCTCTCGACGCCCGGGCACTATACACAGGCGCGCGTATGGCGCGCTCGAGCTCTCTGCGCACATGCGCAGTAGAGGTGTTGTCGCATGAGCAGTGGAGTTGATGACGGTGTGGCCTTTCATTGTGTAAAATGGCGGATATCGAGAATGTTGTTTTCACGTATTTGGTTTTCAAAACCCTCACACGGAGGCGCCGGTCTCTGTTCCACCGTGAACACATCGTACAGCTCCTTTCTCCCACAAACAGCCACAATCAATCGTTCGTCTGCCATGGTTGACAAGCAAGGAAAAAGTGGCGCTTCTTGGGGAATTCCACGGGGAATACCGGAAATGTGAGGGGAAATACGTACGTACGTACGTCACTGGAGCGTCAGCTCTGATTGGCTGCTGCGGTGGCTGCTACGCTTCAGCTGCCAGAGACCTCAACATATCTGAACGCGTCGCGTAAGCCGCTTTCGTTGCCTCGGCCGGCTCATACGCGCTCAAAGCGTCGAGAGCGTAAGAAAACGCACCAATTGTGCCGCAAAAACGAAGAAATCGCGCCGCGGATAACGCACTACGTGCTCGACGTGCGTTTACCATAGACTTTGAATGTAAACTGGACGCTTCGGCCGCGGCGGTGTGGAAGCCGCTTAAGTCCTGAACACTCGCAATACTGACCTAACCATGTGCAATTCCGTCATATGTGCAATTACTGTTGTGATTCATGTGCAATTACTGTGCAATTCATGTGCAATCCATGTGCCGTCGTGACACATATTCATGTGCAATTACTGTCGTGATCACATGCAATGGTATTTATTTATTTATTATTTATTTATTTTTATCTTTATTATTTTCCCCTTCATCCCTTGTTGGGAAATGGGAGGTTTTGTCTATGGGAGTTTTTGTTTATAGATCTTCTACTGAAAGTGTTTTTCAGACTTCCTATAAGTGATCTGTTCTTTTCTTCTGTTTCTACCTCTGTATCTACCTGCGTTGCAACAATGAAATTTCCCCATGTGGGGCAATAAAGGAATATCTTATCTTATCTTATCTTAAATTGTTCATGATATGCTACGATATATTACTATTTTTTTAAGACCTCAATACATTTTCTTAGTTAAACTACAACCTGCATGAACTCAAATTTTACACCAATTTGAATCATCAAAATGTCAAATGGTTTGCGTTGCACATTTAGAAACAACCACAAGGGACAAAATAAAGTGCAGAACAGGGACTCTGATAGCTTCAATAATGCCAAGATTTTGGAGCGTAGCTGTTTCACTGCTTTGTGGAAGTTCACCTGGATGTCGGCCATTATGCAGGACACAGAGGAGGGACACTTTTATTCTATGCGTATACCTACATTATCCCCTCAAACTGTAGGATAATGTAGGTATACGCACATCACTGAAGGTGCCAGGCTACTGCACTAAACTTATAAAAAAAAAAAAGTGAAGAGAAGCCTGCACACTTACTCCAAATCTGCATTTAATCGACAATGTTTCGATCCAAATAGGTCAAAATGGGCTCCTCAAACTGCCCTGATAAAGTATCTGCTGACCCTGTACCTGTCGAGTCCTGTCAGGCTGCAACTGAGACCTTTGTTGAGCTTTTCTATTATCTTTTAATTGCTCAAAGTGCTGGAATTGCCCCTTGGGGACAAATAAAGTGATAGTGATTGATACAGTGATTCTAGTTAGACTCCTGATCTCTCCTGAGTGAAGTGTGACTGTGGCTGCGTGCTTATCCCGTCTCCTTCCTCTCGCTTCAAACGCTTGTGCCAACTAAATTTTATTCAATTAGTTTTGAGTTATACCTGGGTGTAATAAAAAACATTTATGAGAGACGTTTAGTGCCACAGACAGACAGAGATAAATCTGTTTGACCCAAGTTTAAACCGTCTCCAAGAACTATACACCCAGAGCTAGAGTCCCGACTGCTACTCATAACCTTCATTTACGACAATATTTTAAATAAATTCTGATTTACGGCTGCTAATACTACTTTCTGCCAATGAGCGGGAGAGAAATTGATTTTGTAAATTACCATAATACCCCTCTATCAGTTCAAGTCAAGCTTCAATAAGGCTTGGCAGGAAAAATGTACATTGCGTTGGATGGAAAACAAAACGTTGTGGAATTCTTACTAGTATTTAAAAGGGAAAATATGGGGAAAATAAGTCTTATTTTAGGGAGCAGCTGCTTCCACTCGTTATATGCACAAATACCATTGAGCAATATTGGTATCCCAAGGACATAATTTGCCAAAAGCGATCTGTTCTACTAAGTCAGAAATATGAAAACATTAATAAAGACACGTTTAGTTCAATCCAGCGTGATATCTTCAAGTTCCTCCGAGTACCTTTTTATTTTGAAGGATTAATAATTTGCTCTTTAACCATACGTGGATGCTCAGCCCCCCCCCCCACATATTATCACACATATTATTACATAGACAGGATAGGGGAAGTTGCCATTTTTGCCAATTTTTCATTTCAATAATAGGGTTGGATAACATATCAGTTCTGATACTGGTAGCAGTGATAACAGTCCCCGGTTATTTTTTGTATTATTTTTTTGTAAATAGGCACTGAAAAAGACCTAATATTTACACATTTATCTGGTAATGTCGGTCTTTTTTGGCCCTTAAAATAAAAATGTAATCATCTTGTGGTATATTGCAATAGAGCATTGTATTGTGTTTGTATATACTGTATTCTGCTCCTCCTAATGTGAATGTGTTGTAATGTGGTAATAGAGTTGTTATTATTGTGTTCACCTGTAGAGGGGGCACTTGCCCTGGTGTGCAGGCTGTTGTACCTAAAGTTTAAGTAAAAGACAAGACTGAAATTGAGATGTTCTTCTTTATTTCGGCCACGATGCAACACATCTTTTTGGAGCATTATTGTCCAACACAACAAATGTAAACTATGTGGTCGTTAGCATGTATGCTAATTTTGGGCAATTCCGCGCAAAGCCGTTCTTCACGTGGTAATGTTTTCTAACTCTGCTCCGGTGTTACTCACGTGGGTTCGAGCTGTTGGTTTTTTATAGTTATACATTTGAAACACGTAAGGACACATATAGAGGCTTCTGTCTGTCCTCCGTATGTGATTCGTCTGCTCAGCTTATGGATGCGTATTAACAGAGCTGTATATGTGCTGACCACTGGGGGCAGTATTGAACACACAACAGTCAAAGCTTCCACTAGAACAAGCTGCAAAACAAATTAAAACACATTTCTCACCTTGTTTTCTCGGCTCTTTTCCAACAAATGCGATCACCAGAGGGCGCTCTAACTGGCTTTGATTTCCCTCTGGTGGTTATTTACCAGCATGCCGCTCTGACTAAGGTTTCAGCAAGCTTTGGGTTTTTGGTCCAAACACAGTCCAGTTTCCACTGCGGCTAACAGACAGGGGGCGCTGGAGAACAGATATGAGAGCACAGAGGCATTTCTGCTGAGGCTCCACTGACAAACACTGACACAGGAGTTGGATCTGAGCCGTCAGCAACAGGTTAAACACAACTATGACACAAGTGTTCTTAGAATAAACAATGGCCCCATTTTAATCTTGGGAAAAAATATCCTGCTGTGGCGTGCAGTCAGGGCAATCAAGGTGATTAGTGATTGACTAATAAAATCTAAAATCACTGTGTTTCACAACTATATATTGTTCTAATTTGTTCTAAAATATATCCAAATAAGCCCATTTTCCCCTCACTTCTTCTGCTGAAGCTTGGCTGAACTCACGGTGTCATTTAGTGCCCTCTACAGGCCGCTGGGCATTACTGCGCGGGAAGCATGATTCTTACTTTCCCACAGCTGCTCAGTCTGTGGTCGTGTTCAGAGGCCCGTTCATGCTCCGCTCTCTAACATGAGCTTTAGAACCAGAGCGGACAGCAGCTTCTGTTAGAGCTCTGCACATGTGCTCTGAGGACCACAGCCTCAACTTGTGTGGTCCTTAAATAATACTTATTTTTTATACATAGAAAACAAATATTATTTAAGTTTAGCCGAATTGATGTCGATGTTACCAATAATTTGCACCACTAAAAGGTTATAAGTCTTTATAGTCTAACCATGTGCACAATAGGGATGTAACAATGACTGGAATATCATGACATCGCCTTCAGTCTCACAGTAATGTAGTGTGTCACAATATATCAAAGAACAAGCTTCTTTGCTTAAATGCATTGTTTATTTGCAGCAAATGAACAGAGGGAACTACATAGATCGATCATGATCCTTTTCTCCAAGCTCACATCATATAGCTGTATACCACTTTGTTACTAAATGTATATATATTTCCCCCCATCATGCTTTGTAAAATAAAGCTGAACTACATGTTTTTCTTGTATTGTTATTGTAAAAACGGCCTACACATAAACTACAGCTTCAGTACAGTTTAGGTGTGACATGGTTCTGCACGTTTCCTCTGGTAAATGAGCTGCTGTCACACTCGGAGCTCTCGGGAGGCTTGAGGCTTGAGGCTGACTTTACAAAGTGCTTTTTACACATCGAGACAGACAACTAATTAACTCCAGATGAGACGAGTTTTAATTTAATGTTGTAAGGCCGATAATGATCTGAGCGGCTCCGAGACAGTCAAATGAAATGATGAGGTCTTTTAGGAGGACTTCAGAGGCTGTAGGACGCTTAAAGGAGACTCAGGCTCGGGCTGTTGGGTCGACTGTTAACGGAGAGGTTGTTAGTTCAAACCCCACGCTAACCATTACATGCTATCATTGTGTCCATGGGCACAACACATCACCAAAATGTTACTATAAATGTTTAAAAGAAAAGCATGCAAAGGATTTTTTTACAATTAAAGGTATACTATGTAACTTTTGTACTTTAGTATTTTTGTACCTTCCATACAGGGAAATGTTATTGATTGCACTAGAACAGTCCACTGTAAGGCTTTAAATGGATATTATATCTTGCATTTATCAATTATAGATATTATTGCTATTAAATACCAGTGTCACCAGTGCCAATCCACAGATCTGACCTGTAACTTCACCGAGGGAGATAAATATGTTTAATGCCTGACTTTGGACCATTTCAGGGAAATCGATAATATTATAGTAACTCAGATGATGTAAATCTGTTCAAATCAAATACTGATTTCACTGATAACAATTGACATTTTGTCTTTTGGTTCCAACACAGATTATCCAATCAGGAAGCAGAATGAGCTCCTCACTTTAGGTTGCCAGATCCTGGAACTCAAAAGAGCCCTCTATGATAAGATGTGACCTCAGTGACTGATAAATGAACCTAGTTTAATTTACAGATGCTCAAGCAAACCTTTTATACTTTAACTACATGTATACTTATGTAGTAAAACTATCAAATGGAAGTTCTAGGTAGAATATCCCTTTCAAATCAAGGTTCAAATCTAGGATTCAAAGTGCTGCTTCAGATAATGAAACAAATGAAGCTTTTAACTTAAACTTTATTGTCCAGTGGAAATGTATCTTTGGTTCATCATCACGTCAAACACGTCACAAACAATTAGTCCATCAAGCTTTTCAGTCAATAAGTATTAGAAAAGTCTTTAAAAGACGTTCAGTCCACACTTGAATTACGCCAGTTTTTATTCCTCAAACTGACTTGAACTGATTTGGCACAAATTAAACTTTGTGTACATTTTTAGCTGAAAGCATTCGTCCTGATCACATGCTCAGCATCCTCTTCACATGCACCCTAAAGAAGCTCCAGATGGTGTCTTCTTTGTCAGTTATTTTCCCAACATTATTTACAATTTGCGTATTTCAGTCACATGTAGTTCTAGCGGACAGTGTTGAGGAGAATACTTTGAAAATGTATTTAGTTACAGAATTCTGAATACCTACATTAATATGTATTTGTAACATGTTACTTGGTGTAATTCTGAATACTTCAATACTTTCATATTGAGTTGCATTATATTAATGTGTCAAACCAGATTAAAAAAGCTTTGTGTTTTTTCTTTTCTTTTTAGAAGTACCAGAATACAGTTACTCTAGTCTGAGTATTGAGTATAATTGAGTACATATATTTGGTAGATGTATTCAGTTACTTCCCAAACTTCTGGCAGACAACAGAGGGTGCTGTGTGTCAGCACACAGTCCCAGGCAGGATTTATGAGGCATCTCTGCTTGTCTCCATGGAGATGTTAATGTTTTGTCTGTAATGTTCCACACTATGGCATTAAAACATGATATGGCCATGGAGACAAGAGGCAGATTCTGACTTTCTGTTTTCCTTTTCAACACATTTAATGTCAAAAGAAAGATATGAACGAGAATAAGATCGTATCGTTCAAGGGAAATCACTTTCAGAGTTCTCCAAGAGCCAGAAAATGAAGGGCTTTTTAATGCTCCATTTTTCTCCTCGAGTCGGAAGACAGCAGAAAAGAATCGGATACAACACTAAAGATATAATAACGCCACAGTTAATAAAATATACATTACCGGTACTCTTATGTCACACTATTATGGGACACTCACAGTCAATTTACAATAAGAATATGGCACTCTCCTCACTTTCTGTGTACTTTACCAGCCCCTGCATCATTCACTCACTCCACCGATACAGTAAATGTAACTGAGCAGGTTATTGCTATGCGGTTCTGAGATGTGAGGCGTTTGGTGAGGAGGAGATGGTTATTGGAGGAGAACGACAGACATCCTGGAGTCAAAACCTCCGGTTCAGTCGAGTAGAATGGACTGGATGATGCTCTTGTACAGCAGTGAGAGGGGGAGGGGCCACTGAGTGTACAAAGAACATCAGATCTTTATTGTTGCGTGTTTATGGATGCTTGTGCTGTGGTGTTCAAATGTAAAGTTATTCCTCAGGGTGAGTCCAATGTACAGTATTTAAATATGTTCTTTTGTGTAGCCGTTAAAGTCGACATGGAGATATGTTGTTATTTTAATATTGACATGGCGTTTTCATTTGTACTTCTGTGTTTCCTCATCGTTAGTTAGTTGCATTTTGATAAGGTTCTAAAATGTCTCGTAGCCACTTTCAACTGAAAACATGACAATCTGCACCTGAAATAAAAGCCCAATATGTTTCCTTGAAGAAAACATAGTCATATTTGTGAAATTATTTCTTTCACTATGTAGATATACTACAGATATTCAGTTTAGTGATTAAGGAGGATTCAGCGACAGTGTAGAAGACGGGGCACCAGGAGCGGAAACTCCAAAAGCTAAAATACGGTCCTTAATCGAGCTCGTTAAAGGTCCGAAGGGTGTCTTCACGGTTCAGGGACTACTACATAGTTTATTCAAATCAATCAATAGTCAATAAATCTTTTGTGTGGTTTATTTATCAAAGCAATAAAAATGGCGCCGCTACAACAGATTTCTGCAGGTAAATCACAGGTGATGACTCATATCAGATTTTAACAGCAGATTCAGGCAGGTCGTCAGTTAAACCAGGCTTTTTGCCTTGAATAATCAAACGTGTCTATGCTAAGCTAGTGAGGATTGGATATTGACCAGCCACGGTTTACCCAAAAACCAGGCCACAACTGCAAATTAAGGCCACACACTGAGATTCGGCTTACGGTTTGTGTAGAATATGGTCCTGGGGACTGGATCCGTGGAAAAGGGGCGGCGGGACCGGGTGGAGCCGTCTCAGGTGTTTACCGGCAGCGGAGTCCGCGTCGATGGCGGTGGCTTCCAGTGGCTTGGAATGGCTTAGTCTCTTTCAAACCATGGAACTGGTTTCCTCAGCGTTAGCGGCGTTTTAGCGCCTCACGCGGCACTTTACTCAGATGGGAACGTGTGCGCTGATCTACGAAAACGACGTAGGTTGCTTCAAAAGTAAAATAAACGAGGTAGAAAGAGAAGAAAATAGGGTAGGTTGTATTCAGAGTTCAGAAGGAATTGAGGGCCTGGCCTGGATCCTCATTCCCCACGTGTCGGACTTTGTTGAGATGAAAAAGGCGCGCGTCTTTACAGACGTGGTTCAAAGAATTGAAGAGAAGACAAAAGAGAGCGTGTTCCCCTGGGGCATGTCCTTTTGTTCAACGCGCGCCGGAGCGGCTAAAAGTGGAAGGGGCGGGCGCTACTGCCACTACTTCCTGTTTAACGTAGGTTTTTTTTGGGCAAAATAAACCCTGTTTTAACCTAACACATGAAAACATTTTTAGCAGTTTGTGCACATTATTTCTTGCGGTAGATACATTTTACGTCTTCTTTCACCTTTGGTGGGCGTCCTCGACTTACCGCCGAAAAACATAAAACCTTAAAGAGGGGAAAATGCATAACATAAGTTTAAACGGCAGGGCATGGTGCAAATACAGCATTAGACATTAGCATGCGTGTACTTTCTATAATGAGATGCAAACAGCACACAGAGCTCTCAGTTTGCCCAAATAAAAAGCATTTCCAATATAGTTGTACTGGGACCAGACACATTTACTTCATAACTTGAAACATAATGTTGTTGTTTTTTTGTATAGACGTATATAGTACAAACATGCACACATTTCTAAAAGTACAAAATACCTTACCCAGTGGCCAGATGTGTGTAATACTAAATTTACTCACTTATTATTTACATACTTATTTAGTGAAGTAAACGTTCTCTTAGGAGGTGCTACATCATGTGAAGGAAGCCCTTAAGCAATTTTACCACCAACAGAATTCCCTTCCCCCAAATCTAACCCTTTTGACAGCATAAAAGAAGAACTTGTGGTGCTTGGACAAAATTGGATAAACAAACAAGAAATATGTTGCATGTTACAGCCCTTTCTATCTTCCTCCCCAAATCCACAACAGCCTCCTCTCTCCCCGCACTCTCTTTGTGGCACAGACACTAGAACCAAACCACGCATCCAAAAGATGATGTCATTAAACACTTCGCTGTGTCGCTGGAGGCACAGGACTCACCAGGTTCAAAATGTGTACTGATCATGGATGTAGATTCTCTCGACACTTGCAGTGAGCATAATGAAGGCCTAGAAGCCCTGGAATATTTTTAAATAGACACCATGAATCAGCCTCTCCCACGAAAACATCAAGCTGATCTTTGTCAGGAAGAAATGCTTTTCCTGGACTTAAAAATATCTATACAATTGGATTCATACATACGTCTTTAGGAAGAGCACAAATAAAAACACTATACTTCCATCCAAACTCCTCTAATATTCCACAGGTCAGTTCTAAGAATAATCTGCAGTTTGGACATGGAGTTTGTGACACGCTCACAGGGTTCTCTGGAACAAAAGGGTCTCCTCCAAAACAGTTCTAACTCTCAATACTAATTACTACTTTGGTCCGATTGAGTATAGCAGCGTGGCAAACACAATACAACTAATAATTACAAACTGGAGCTGTGAGTAGCTATTTGCTGCCACAAAAATCCGGCCGGAACAAAAGAGGAAAAGACTTACAATTGTTGCTCAGCCGACTGCAACTGAACATATGTTGTGTACAGGATCAGACGCACAAAAAGGAAATTAAAAGAAATATTTGTGGATCATAAATAGGCCATCAAAGCTCAAATCTTGACTAAACCCAATCGCAAAACACTTCTAAAACTTGGACCAAATGCGTATAACCGTAAAGTTATAGTCATAGAAACTGTGTGATGGATCCTAGAGAGAGAGGGAGAGGGCAGACTTTAAAAACCTCCTGCAGCAAAAGGCCTACGAACGGATCGGAAACTTAAGATCCACACAATACCCTGGACTAAATTACTCCTTTCTTTGAACAGTCAAGTTCTCTAAAGCACACGTGCCTATCTGTCCTGTTACAACAAAGTGATATGTTGATGTACTATTTTATTCACTCTAAATATATCGCTTTCTGTTTTATCTGGGTCGAATTGCTGTGTATTTAAAACTGGAGCGTATCCCAGTGACTTTGTCTGCCTGCCTTTGTTGCCAGGTCCTCTCACTCTGTTCTGAATCTGTGATGTCATGTTGTACCTATGACGGTCTGAGATCTTGTGCTGTTTTTGTGCTGTTTCGCTCTCTAATGTACTTACTTCTGCAGCCAGTAGATGGCACCCAATGGTCAATTCCTAACATGGGAAGTAAATAATTAGTTGTTGTTCTAAAACATGAGATAACAAAGTAAAGGTACTCTAGCTTTGGGTTTCAAACTATTTACACGTAGTCTTTGTGTGTACTACCAATGTTACTGTAAATTGGGACTATTTCAGGTGTAAATTAGGAATAAACCATGTCTTAAGTACGAATACAACAGTCACAGTGGTTTTAAATAAGAAATGACTAAAGGAATGACAGAAATGTGAATCGTTGGATGTCTGCTTGTTTGTCCTCTGTTCTCTCTTTCCTGTTTTGTTTCATTGTGTTATTTTTATGTTCTTTATATTTGTACAAATTAAAACTTAAATAAGAAGTGTACACGTACCCTCGGAAAAAAAAGCTTACAAGCATGTTTAAAGGCCAAAAACAATCAAATAATGTGTCTTTAAAATGACCTGAATGGGCGTTCTCTCACAATACGCCCTCAAAGACACGTTTGTAAATGCATCGGCTTGTCCCATGTGATAAATAAAGGACTTTTTACATTAGACAATGAACATATGCACCAAACACACCGTTTTACCAAAATAGATCCTAATATGGTGACTACGAGTGGTGAGAGGAACGTTAGTATGAATTACATGACGACCAAACTACTAGAAAATATTGACAGGGAAAGTTGTCAGTCAAAATATACAGACATAAAGGACGTATTTCAGGCACAATATCCAAAAGAGTCAATGGACCGGGGTTTACCACTCAACACTCTCCATAAGGGGTATTTAAATGCTGGCAGTGGACCTTGGGCAACGTAGTGGACAAGGGCGTCTGGTGCTCCTGTTTTAGAAACTTTACGAACAAATCTGGGGTGGTTCGCCCGCTACTCGCTCAAAAGTGGCATTGAAACTGTGGAGTTGTCCTCTGACTCGCCCAAGTCCCCAGAGTCCACCAACATTCTGCCTCCGCTGGTTGTGGATAATGCAAACATGCTGTATTTTGATTCTTATGGTTCCACTGAGAGGTTTTCATGTTTTTGCTGTGTAGTTTGTAGTGCATGAAGTGGTGAAATCAAGCACCCTGATACACATGAATATATAATTAAAAACAATGGTTTTGTGGGCACATACTATAAGCTATATTCTGATGAAAGTTCCAGCAGATACCGCACAAGAAGGCATCCAAATAAAGAAGAGGATGTTGGAGCTTATGGAAGACTCAAGCAGACGCGGCGCTGAACGCTTTCAGCACGACAATAACAATAAAGCAAACATCACACGCACAACACAAGAAGGATTCACATTGATGAGGAAATTGCTCGTTCAACCACACAATGCACAGCCACAAAAGACAGTACCAGACTCAGCCACACACACACACACACACACACACACACACACACACACACACACACACACTGTGTGAAGAGGGCTGAGCTGTTACACTATTATCCCAGAATGTACATTGACATGTGTTGGTGTTTCCAAGCAACCATGCTGTAAAGAAGGACCAAAAATCATCATCAGTCTTTCACAACTGGCATTCCTGTGTTTTTGCTAAACTGTTGAGTAAATGTGATTCAGAATTAATTGGCATATAAAAAGAACTGATGCTATCCAAAATAACAATGTTAAAACAAACAAAAAAAATTCAAATCATTTTCACCAGTAGCTTCTGCTGCAACAAGGTTTCTGTGGTAACCACAAGACCGCAATCGACAACGGCCAGTTCTCAAATTACCTTACCAAGTAATTAGGCAACATGCATGATAAATACTTTTCACCATTTATAATAGTTTCACATTGCAACTGTGGGCATCAATATAGTGGTGTAATCAGGGCTTAATTAGAGGTTTTTTCTCAATTTTCAGCCACCACCGACCCACAACTCAAACGGTGATCCCTCATGAGTCCGAAGGTTCGCTTGGAGGGCGAGGGGAGTTGCGCGCTGAAATGGCGCTTGGTCAGGGACCGTCTCTAAATTACGATTGCACAAGTGTAACTCTAATGTGTTGTTTTAAAAAATATCAAACATATTTATACTAAAAAAACAACAACATTGAGCATGAATCCAAGTAGCTAATCTTAGGTGCCATCGTCCTTTTGGGTTAAAAAATTTAACACTTTGTAGATTTTTAAAGAATATTTTTCTTAAAAAATCAAGGATTCTTTTCAATAGCTCCCAAGTCATTTCATCCAGCTGTAGAGCCAACTGGCCTGTACATTTCCTTTTTCACTCTTGTTCCACAAATTTGACTTGGCATGTCCCCAATCCGACAGGATACTGTGTTGTTTTGGCAATCATTATTTCAGCCAAGGCAGCAGCAGCAGGGAGGATGAGATGTTCATATGAGACCTCCAGTGCTTGAGACACTTGCAGAGTTTTTAATCACTGACTGACGTGTCCAACCAGCCAACCTTTGTTTGTAAAAGTTGTTTATCCTGCATTCTCTTTGTGTTTAGTAGGAGGAGGGTCTGCCGAGATGCAGGTGAATCCAAGTATTTATCATCAAATTGTCTTTGACTGTTTTTGAATTTTTCATTTGGTTCAGTTGAGCTTGTCTGTGGTTACTGAAAGGTGCCATTTATCCCTGCTAGCTCTCATGATGTTTAAGTACAGCTTTATGTGTTACCGTTTTTATCTTCCATGGGGAACAATCAAATATTTGTAATAATGATGTCCGACACTTTGAAAAGCTATTACAAGCAGTGCCTAATGTGTAAATGGATAGTTACAGGAACACTTGTGGCCTGGCTGAACAGTTACAGGAACACACAAAAAGCGACGTAAATGTAATGTGTGTGTGGCAGTTTGGGGTTGGGCCAAAATTCGCCATCCAGTAGGTGGCGCGAAAGCGTATAAAAGCGCCTCGTCTTCTTCTCTCTCTCACGGCGGCTCGTGCGTTTCCGGTCCTGTGTACGCCCTGTCCTCGCTCCAGTGCCGCCGTGTGGCTTCGCCCCGTCGCACGCCGCTTCATCGCGCTCGTCCGTCGCTTTGGTGTCTGGCACATCTTGAGAAGCTGGGGTCCGATGTGTCGTAGCCGGCTATGATGCGGTCAGCCATCACCCGTCAAGGGTGCGCGTTAACGAGCCGTTACAGGAAGCTTCGGGGTTGAGCCACCGGCCCGTCGCTGCCTTGCCTTGTCTTTACGCCTTAAGTGCATTGTCTCTTTTCTTTGTTGTCACTGTGTCCCTTCTGTGTGCTCCCTGTGCCGGGGGCCGGTGTCATGTGTGGACATCGACGCTGAGCAAGATTCTAACTCAAAGGACTTGTGTGTGTTACATCTACAACAAAAGTTAATATATATTTATATCAAATCAATGTAACTTAACTGAATGGCCTCCTTTTTAATCAATGGAATGAACCTGTGCGCCTTTTTAAATGTTTTTAAGATGGTCCTGGGCCCATTGTTGGTCTTTTAAAATGTGTATTAGAAAATCATGCCACATATGTATCATAATATATGTATAATAATGTATCACATAATAATATATTATTTAATAGAGACTAACCAGTTTTGGTTATTTCAAGATTTGGCATAAACTTGTGTATAATAATCAGAAGAAAAATGAAGCCCAAATGCCCAAATGAATAGCAGCTTAAGTTTGGATATTACAAAAATAAAACTTAAAAAACTAAAACCCTTTTTACATCAACTCAAACAATACTGTCCTGACCTATGTTAGAGCAGGGGTGTCAAACATGTGGCCCGTGGGCCGCATCCGGTCCCCCCAGACCATTTAATCAATTTCTAATTTATATTTATTAATTTCCTATAGATATATAGCGTTTTTATCACTATAACTAAAAGTCCCACTATCGTTTGCAGCAGCCGCACTGCTCAGCACTGCTGGAGTAAGTTCCGAGGGCTGAGAAGTGCTGATGCGCGTTGTGCACTTTTTGAACAGAGGTCTGAGTGGGAAAGAGACATGTGGAAGAGAGAAAGGAGATGGTTTTGTGGAAACATCCATATAAAACCAGAGAAAACCTCAGGTAAAAAACACAGTTGTGTAATATAGTGTAATAAAGTATGAAAATGACAAAGTAAAGCTACAGTGAGCACACATTTTATTCACTACATGAATAATTTGTCACTAAGATAAGCTTAAACTTTAAAAATGGTGAGTTTGAGCAGCAGCAGCAGTCAACATGTCTGTGATATTCCATGTTCCTGTTCCTAATGCTGATGCATGAATATGACTCAGTCTTTCACCTGTCGCAGATTTGTGTAAATTGTCCACAAATAACTAATAGTAGACTATATAAAACTATTTATTTCTAATATTTTTAATATTTTTATTTTTTCCCTTATATTTGGCCCACGACCGAGCCTGAGCGGTGAAACTACATAAAACTCTCCAAAAGATTCAGTTTGTAAAGAAAAGTATATTGTTTATTATTTATAAGCGCAGTAAATAGTAAACAAGTATAAAGCGTAATTAAATCCCTTTAAAGTCAATTCAACACAGCTAAAAGACTGTAACTAAATTATCGGTAGTTTATGCATATTACTTACTGTGGATAAAGTACTCTCCTCTAGGTCTCCTCCTGCCCATCCTTGTCTCCCTCACAGGCCACAATTTCAGCATTATGTACACAAAATTCAAAAACAATCAAAGACAATTTGATGATAAATACTTGGATTCACCTGCATCTCGGCAGATCCTCCTCCTCAGTGCTGTTTTTGTGGCAAAGTCTTGGCAAATACTTGGATGAAGCCGACATACAAAATATATCACCAAACTACTAAACACAAAGAGAATGCAGGATAAACAACTTTTACAAACAAAGGTTGGCTGGTTGGACACGTCAGTCAGTGATTAAAAACTCTGCAAGTGTCTCAAGCACTGGAGGTCTCATATCCAGTCCCATTACTCATGGCAACAGCCAAAACGCCTCACACAAAAGCTGAACATCTCATCCTCCCTGCTGCTGCTGCCTTGGCTGAAACAATGATTGCCAAAACAACACAGTATCCTGTCGGATTGGGGACATGCCAAGTCAAATTTGTGGAACAAGAGTGAAAAAGGAAATGTACAGGCCAGTTGGCTCTACAGCTGGATGAAATGACGGATGTCAGCGGAGAAGCTCAGCTCCTGGTGCTTGCGCATTACAAAGACATAAAGATGTACATATTATTTTGCAACTCACAGCCAGGATGGACAGCAGGGGAAGATGTTTTCCAGATAATTCACAACTTTTTCAAAGCGCATAATCTGCAATGGAGGAACTGTATTATCCGACGTGAAGCCTTGGCCAGTAGAAGAGTGAGTTAAGCACTGTTTGGGATGATGCTGTGAAAGTGATCAATTTCATTCACTCGCGCCCACTCAACCGCATACTTTTTCAGCCCTTGTGTCAGTAGAGCAGCGAACATGAACAGCTGCTGCTTCACCCGGATGTCCGCTGGCTGACCCGATGAAAAACATTACCCTGACTTTATGAACTTTGCGGTGAAGTTTTTGGTTCTCTGAAAGGGCATGTGTGTGGTCTCGCTGCCGTGTTGCCGTGAGGATGCTGAGTGAGTGGGGGTCAACCCTATGTTCCCCAGTATATGTTCCCAGGTTATATGCTGCTATATTTTATGCTGTAAAACCATACATTTATGCACAAACTTTGGGGCTGTAGAAGCTGAACTAGTAGCCTATGATAGTATTCATTTAGGGGGAACATAGGTAGTGGGGATTAAAGGGTACGCACCCGAGTGAGTGCTAAGTCTTGCATGTTGACCCAAATGAATTAGCTCAACCTATCACTCTGATATAAAGAATCACATCCTAAACAGGTATGATGAAGTGAAGAGGGCTCACAAAGAATCTGGAGGAAACGTGGTGAAAGGGATGTGAGCTGTTTCCCACTACTACTTGACTACTTCCACCATACACTTTTTAAACACGTCTGTCCAAACTCAGCACTTCCAGAACATTGAAATCCATTTATTATGAGTGAGAGCGGCAGAAATCTCCCTTCAGTCCTGACTGTGGGATGAAGCTTTGCATGCTGAGAAGACACTGACTGAGTTTTGGTGTGATGTGGAGAAGGAATGTGGGAAAATGTGCACAAACTGAACCTTTTACCTTCTGGACAGCTACTAAATATATACATATTTTTTGAAATGGGAAAGAGAAGGTAATCTCGCTTTAACAGACAAAAAGTGGGAAAATCACATGTCTGGAGGGAATTTTGTGGGGAAAATGTGTCAAGTTTTTTCATAACACCAAGTCAAACTGTGGCATTACTATCAACTACTATCATGTGTTCTAGGACTGTCCTGTCGCTCAGAAATATTGGACTGAAATTAACAATGTACTGCAGACTGTTTTTGACATTGCCGTCCCTCTTAATTTCATAATTATGCATTCTAGATACATTTTTATTCATAGCAGAGGAAAAAAGGCCATCACAAAGAAATGGCTGACACAAACATCACCAACGCTCAAGGCCTTGACTGACATTGTTTGACATATTCATCAGACTTTGGACTAAATGGAACTTTTATTAAGTCAAATGTACAGTAATTTTTCTTTTTTCTGTTGATGATTGAGTGATGTCTACTGTTTCCGTCTGTTCTGTTCTGTGTTTATTCTTTTAACGATATTGAAAACATTTAGTATTCTAAACATTATGTTGTTGAATTCAAATGTAAAAAAACATATGTCCAGGGGGACTCAGGACATGACTCAAAGGCCTAGGGGATCCTCGGGGCAAAAAAGATTGGGAAGCACTGATCTAATACAAACAAAAATATGACAGGATCTTTAGTTCCTTGTCAGAAAAATGTATTACTTGTGCGTATACCGGCCCTGCATTTTGGATGTAATTTTGTGTTCTGACGACAGGATATTCTTAATAATGCAGTAGTCATTTTTATGTTTTCAATCTATTCCTCACAAGCCTCTGTGAAGCTGTCACAGGCACTTATTATGCACATTACTTTCACTAAGGGTGTTTTGTGTGTGTCTATTCCAGAATTACCAGAGTCTGTGCATTATTTAATGTTTATCTGTCCAATTACATGCGATCATAAAACACAAAATCTCCTTTTTACATCAACATGAGCAATAATATTTTAAAGTAACATTACATTCATTAGGTTTCTGTCTAAAGACACCTCACCAACCACCAAAGAAAGTTACATGCACATTTAAAGTCCAACAAACTGCTCTCCTGTTCCTCCCTGAGCTGTATGTTTCTTAACTGCCGGTTGCTTTTTGCTCTCTTTAGCTCCAGACCTGATTTGCCGGCCTCAGCCTCAGGAGCATTCAGAGGTAAACGAAACCAAACGCAGCTAATGCCAACTTAATTAACACAAGGCCAGATGCTCCGATCGACAGGTCCAGCAGCCAGGAAAAACTCACTGCTCTGTGGAAATATGCACAGCAAGTTTACCGAGGAAAAAGTATGAGGGTCATGTGAGATTATGGAGGGGACTCATGGTAAACACATCTGTGAAATGTGTTTCTATAGAGAGATCACTGATGGTAGAACCATAGAAACTAAAAAATCTATATATAAATATAACTGATGTCATGTGTTATCAGTTCTGCACGGATCTCCCACAAGATCAGACCTCAACATCGAACGCACAAACTGGACTTCACTCAAGTGTCAGGCCTTTAAATGTGGATAGAAAATGTAAATTCATTCTCCCATAGACTGAACACAACTTGTGTGTTTTCTACCCGCGCCGTTTGCCAATATTCACCATATTCTTTCTAATCCAATTCTCTTCAGTGCTGTTTGCTCAGGTTAATTGGCTTGGCACAGTTAATCTCGTGGCACCGGATTAACGCTCTCACTTGGATAGAAAGGTCCACTGCAGGGTCATTTAGATACAAATAAAAGCATAAATTAAAATCTGCGTAAGACAAAAACACACAAAAAATATTCAACGGTACAGTTGTTGTTTATCACAAAGAACAGTGTCTCAGTGGGCGAGTGGGTAGTACAGTTTGCCGCCACTTTTCCATTAGTCCACCCCAAGGCTGCTGTGGCATCAACTCGACCAACACCACCACAAATGGAGAAAAGGAATGATATTGATGTAGTGAATTGATAAAAAAGGAAACCAAAATCAAAAGGCGAAAGGCGGTCAACAATTTAACACTTCCACTCACGCAAACCCATGTAACTTTGATACCTGTTTCCACCATGGTGCTGGCTCTGGTTTTGGGTTGGTTCAGAGCCGGTTTTAGGCTGGTGCTGGTTCTGTAGTTTCCCACCAAAAAAGAGCTTGTTTGTTTCCATAACAAGGCCTTTTTTTACAAGCCAGCAGCTAGCTTTTCTACAAACTGCCAACTTTAGTTTTTGCTGTAATCCACCCAAACCGGTTCTAATTCCTGGCCCAGCTGTAAATGCCAAGACAGAACCGGCTTTGAAACTGGCACCAGCCCAGAACTGGATCTGGGTCCAGCTTGGTGGAAAATGGGTGGAGGAGTGTGCAAAAAACAAGCACAGACTGCAAGACTGATGCTTGATTGTTACAGCCATTGTGAACCGTCAAAGTGAATTGTTGCCGTAATCTTTGAAAATGAAGTAATCCAAATTCTGAATCCTGCAGTTGATGGAAGACAAAGACGTGTGCGGCGTTGATGGGACACGGCCTCCTCAGCCTCTCGGTGCTGATGTCTGCGCAGCTTTGTGTTGATTTCTGATTCATTTGTGGTTCAGAACTCGGGGGATTTGGCAGATCACTGCTTCATCGGGAGCTCAATAATGAGTAATTTGATCAAGTGCTTCTGGAGCTGGAGATGTCAGCAGAGCCAAAATAATAATCACAAACCAAAGTCACCTTCAACTGATGCCAAACATAAGGATTTATTTTTAAGGGAACGTGTCTACGCTACAACCTCTTCACTGAGAGGACACAGGAACACTAGCCACAGTAGCCAATACCTTTGATCAAAGTAAAATGATAGTAATAAAGGCCCGTCATATCATGTGGTCTTCTTCTGTGTAAAACTCAATTCAGTTGTTAATTTATATCGGACAGTGCCTTGACCTATTTTTAAGGTAAGTTCCATCTTACAGTGGCCCCAAATACAAACATTTGCCCTCTGGTGTTCAAAATGGTCGTTGTTTTGATCCTTTTTTACACAGTGCACCTTTTAGTTGATTTTGCATTATGCCTTATCTACCTCTACAAACATGTTCTGAAATACATGTGAGTCTTATATGAGATTAGCAGTTCACATTTCAGCCTTCACTAAAATGTTAATGCTCTGGATTTGTTCCAATGTGCACTGGAAACTAAATCCTAATTAAAAAATATAAATACGAAATCGTATTCATACATCATTCAGCAGTAGTTAAATCACAAAATATTAATTGTTTAAAAAATAATGACATATTTACCTATAGCATGGACAGGCTGCGCAGTAAAACTTTCCCAAGGCTATGAAAGTTGCATGTTATCCAATACTTTCTGAGAACAGCTACAGTAATCAGGCATACATGAATAAAAAGCATTGCAGGGGCATTTTCGTTCCAGCTTTCACAGGGAAATAAAACCAACCTTGGCAAAGAGTGTGATCAAATCTGCCAAGAGCTACACTTACACAGCGAACCTCTGCCGTTTGCGCTCAACATTGTCTGTTAGTTCAAGATTTCATTCCTAAATGCTGCCATATTCTTCTGATGCCGTGCCAGCGGAAAACACGACTTTCAAAAGGTCATTAAAAAAGGCCCTTGTGATAAAACATACAAATATGTAACTAAACTTTAACAGTCCAAGTGCTGGCTAGGAACATTCAGTGACCACCAAACGAGGAGAAGCCCAAGAAGAATACGCTGTTTTTAAGACACCTGAAAGACTTTGAACTGAGAAAAAGATAATGAATACTGCTGTTGTGGCCCTGAGCAAGACACTTAACTGGTGTGTGAATGGGTGAGGGAATGGGTGAGGGCTTCAAGTGCCTTGAAGGTCAAAAAATGCTGTCTAAATGTGACTATTGACCATGAATCTAAAAATGGGCAATGAGTGATAAGTGGTAACAATAAAAACATTCAAAAGCATCCTACATTTGACCTGAACAAGTCAAAGTTTGTGGTTTGTTTCACATGTTAAACCTGTTTAGAAAGTAACTAAATGCAGACCCGGAGGCAGCACTTTTAAGAAACACACCCAGTTCACATAACACTGTCCTGTCAAATAAAGAGCATTTGTAGTGGTATTCCGGTTCCACCCCACAAGTCCGAAGGTTCAAAGGTCCGCTAACCCCTAACCTAACCCTAACCCCTAACCTTCGGACAAGTGAACCTTCGGACAAGTGAACCTTCGGACAAGTGAACCTTCGGACTTGTGAACCTTCGGACTAGTGAACCTTCGGACTAGTGAACCTTCGGACTTGTGAACCTTCGGACTTGTGAACCTTTGGACTTGTGAACCTTCGGACTTGTGAACCTTTGGACTTGTGAAACTTCAGACTTGTGAACCTTTGGACTTGTGAAACTTCGGACTTGTGAACCTTCGGACTTGTGAACCTTCGGACTTGTGAACCTTTGGACTTGTGAAACTTCGGCCTTGTGAACCTTCAGACTAGTGAACCTTCGGACTTGTGAACCTTCGGACTTGTGAACCTTCGGACTTGTGAAACTTCGGACTTGTGAACCTTCGGACGTGTGAACCTTCGGACAAGTGAACCTTCGGACTTGTGAATCTTTGGACTTGTGAAACTTCGGACTTGTGAACCTTCGGACTAGTGAACCTTCGGACTTGTGAACCTTCGGACTTGTGAACCTTTGGACTTGTGAAACTTCGGACTTGTGAACCTTCGGACTTGTGAACCTTCGGACAAGTGAACCTTCGGACTTGTGAATCTTTGGACTTGTGAAACTTCGGACTTGTGAACCTTCGGACGTGTGAACCTTCGGACAAGTGAACCTTCGGACTTGTGAATCTTTGGACTTGTGAAACTTCGGACTTGTGAACCTTCGGACTAGTGAACCTTCGGACTTGTGAACCTTCGGACTTGTGAACCTTTGGACTTGTGAAACTTCGGACTTGTGAACCTTCGGACTTGTGAATCTTTGGACTTGTGAAACTTCGGACTTGTGAACCTTTGGACTTGTGAAACTTCAGACTTGTGAACCTTCGGACTTGTGAACCTTCGGACTTGTGAACCTTCGGACATGTGAACCTTCGGACAAGTTAACCTTCGGACTTGTGAATCTTTGGACTTGTGAAACTTCGGACTTGTGAACCTTCGGACGTGTGAACCTTCGGACAAGTGAACCTTCGGACTTGTGAATCTTTGGACTTGTGAAACTTCGGACTTGTGAACCTTCGGACTAGCGAACCTTCGGACTTGTGAACCTTCGGACTTGTGAACCTTCGGACTAGTGAACCTTCGGACTTGTGAACCTTCGGACTTGTGAACCTTTGGACTTGTGAAACTTCGGCCTTGTGAACCTTCGGACTAGTGAACCTTCGGACTTGTGAACCTTCGGACTTGTGAACCTTTGGACTTGTGAAACTTCGGACTTGTGAACCTTCGGACGTGTGAACCTTCGGACAAGTGAACCTTCGGACTTGTGAATCTTTGGACTTGTGAACCTTCGGACTTGTGAACCTTTGGACTTGTGAAACTTCGGACTTGTGAACCTTTGGACTTGTGAAACTTCGGACTAGTGAACCTTCGGACTTGTGAACCTTCGGACTTGTGAACCTTTGGACTTGTGAAACTTCGGCCTTGTGAACCTTCAGACTAGTGAACCTTCGGACTTGTGAACCTTCGGACTTGTGAACCTTTGGACTTGTGAAACTTCGGACTTGTGAACCTTCGGACGTGTGAACCTTCGGACAAGTGAACCTTCGGACTTGTGAATCTTTGGACTTGTGAAACTTCGGACTTGTGAAGCTTCGGACTAGTGAACCTTCGGACTTGTGAACCTTCGGACTTGTGAACCTTTGGACTTGTGAAACTTCGGACTTGTGAACCTTCGGACTTGTGAACCTTCGGACAAGTGAACCTTCGGACTTGTGAATCTTTGGACTTGTGAAACTTCGGACTTGTGAACCTTCGGACGTGTGAACCTTCGGACAAGTGAACCTTCGGACTTGTGAATCTTTGGACTTGTGAAACTTCGGACTTGTGAACCTTCGGACTAGTGAACCTTCGGACTTGTGAACCTTCGGACTTGTGAACCTTTGGACTTGTGAAACTTCGGACTTGTGAACCTTCGGACTTGTGAATCTTTGGACTTGTGAAACTTCGGACTTGTGAACCTTTGGACTTGTGAAACTTCAGACTTGTGAACCTTCGGACTTGTGAACCTTCGGACTTGTGAACCTTCGGACATGTGAACCTTCGGACAAGTTAACCTTCGGACTTGTGAATCTTTGGACTTGTGAAACTTCGGACTTGTGAACCTTCGGACGTGTGAACCTTCGGACAAGTGAACCTTCGGACTTGTGAATCTTTGGACTTGTGAAACTTCGGACTTGTGAACCTTCGGACTAGTGAACCTTCGGACTTGTGAACCTTCGGACTTGTGAACCTTCGGACTAGTGAACCTTCGGACTTGTGAACCTTCGGACTTGTGAACCTTTGGACTTGTGAAACTTCGGCCTTGTGAACCTTCGGACTAGTGAACCTTCGGACTTGTGAACCTTCGGACTTGTGAACCTTTGGACTTGTGAAACTTCGGACTTGTGAACCTTCGGACGTGTGAACCTTCGGACAAGTGAACCTTCGGACTTGTGAATCTTTGGACTTGTGAACCTTCGGACTTGTGAACCTTTGGACTTGTGAAACTTCGGACTTGTGAACCTTTGGACTTGTGAAACTTCGGACTAGTGAACCTTCGGACTTGTGAACCTTCGGACTTGTGAACCTTTGGACTTGTGAAACTTCGGCCTTGTGAACCTTCAGACTAGTGAACCTTCGGACTTGTGAACCTTCGGACTTGTGAACCTTTGGACTTGTGAAACTTCGGACTTGTGAACCTTCGGACGTGTGAACCTTCGGACAAGTGAACCTTCGGACTTGTGAATCTTTGGACTTGTGAAACTTCGGACTTGTGAACCTTCGGACTAGTGAACCTTCGGACTTGTGAACCTTCGGACTTGTGAACCTTTGGACTTGTGAAACTTCGGACTTGTGAACCTTCGGACTTGTGAACCTTCGGACAAGTGAACCTTCGGACTTGTGAATCTTTGGACTTGTGAAACTTCGGACTTGTGAACCTTCGGACGTGTGAACCTTCGGACAAGTGAACCTTCGGACTTGTGAATCTTTGGACTTGTGAAACTTCGGACTTGTGAACCTTCGGACTAGTGAACCTTCGGACTTGTGAACCTTCGGACTTGTGAACCTTTGGACTTGTGAAACTTCGGACTTGTGAACCTTCGGACTTGTGAATCTTTGGACTTGTGAAACTTCGGACTTGTGAACCTTTGGACTTGTGAAACTTCAGACTTGTGAACCTTCGGACTTGTGAACCTTCGGACTTGTGAACCTTCGGACATGTGAACCTTCGGACAAGTTAACCTTCGGACTTGTGAATCTTTGGACTTGTGAAACTTCGGACTTGTGAACCTTCGGACGTGTGAACCTTCGGACAAGTGAACCTTCGGACTTGTGAATCTTTGGACTTGTGAAACTTCGGACTTGTGAACCTTCGGACTAGTGAACCTTCGGACTTGTGAACCTTCGGACTTGTGAACCTTCGGACTAGTGAACCTTCGGACTTGTGAACCTTCGGACTTGTGAACCTTTGGACTTGTGAAACTTCGGCCTTGTGAACCTTCGGACTAGTGAACCTTCGGACTTGTGAACCTTCGGACTTGTGAACCTTTGGACTTGTGAAACTTCGGACTTGTGAACCTTCGGACGTGTGAACCTTCGGACAAGTGAACCTTCGGACTTGTGAATCTTTGGACTTGTGAAACTTCGGACTTGTGAACCTTCGGACTAGTGAACCTTCGGACTTGTGAACCTTCGGACTTGTGAACCTTTGGACTTGTGAAACTTCGGACTTGTGAACCTTCGGACTTGTGAACCTTCAGACTTGTGAACCTTCGGACTTGTGGGCAGCCACCGGTATTCCTGCTGCATGTAACAGTACAGGCTGATCCCAGTAGGAGCAGACCAGGAGACACATTCTACTGCACCTGGTCAGAAACAGACGGGACAATATTAGACGTGCGTTTGGACGTGGACTCACTCGTTTTAGATCAGCACACGAGACAAACTACGCTCTATCTACCATGGACCAGCACGTGTGTTGTTTTGATCCGCTGCATTAAAGTGAAAGTAAAAACTACCGGAGCGGCAGTGCATTTATTTGTGCCGCGGAGAGCAATAATTTGTGTCTGAAAATCAAATACTCAACGCAAAGGAGATGTTGCTTATCTAAGGTTGACAAAAGTCTGCTTTTAAACGTTCGCCACTCATATCAACATTTATAGACGAAACGATTGCTGAATGTCCCTCTACCCCGGCTCCCATATGTTTGGTTAATTTAGCGTAGTGGTCTGACGGGTTTAGGGCAAAGACATCTTCAGTCAGCAAATTAGCGCCCTCCAAGATCTCCGTCCACGTAAACATAGTGATTGAAGTGCGAGTCAAATGCAGAGGACAAACCAGGATCAATAAACCTTATCGTGCAACTCCCCCCCCCCCCCCCCCCCCCCCCCCCCCAATGTTACGTTCAATTAAAGCCAACTGGTCTTGTATCACCAGAGGCCTGGTGATCTCCACCGTTTCACCTGCGGTCCCCCGGCTGCACGCTGCGCCCACGGTAATTGAATGGAAAGATATGGGAGAGTTTCCATTGAGCTCCGAGCTTTATCTAATCCGGTTTTTGAGTCAGATAATTAAGGGTCAAACGGACTGACGGCTTGCTTGCTTTCACTCACAACGCCGAGCTCGATAAACCCTTTCACCGAGCTGAACTTTTACATGTGCGAGCTTGTAAACACGCTCATTGTTCAAAAAGAAAGAGAAAGAAAGATCCACAGCGCTGTTAACAAATCTACTCCGACCCAACGCGGACATGTGAGTAATGGGCGCACACAGGAGGAAGAGAGTATCAGATGGAACTACCACAGAGTCATTATAGGAGAAGATGGAAGAGAAGATTTTAGTAATCGTTTTTATAACCGCCGGTGAACAGGACAGTTTATCAAGCAATAGTGATGTCCATTTGCAAAAGGTTATCCACAGTTCTAGTAACATAAGTTAGCTAACCATTGATGCTCAAATAAGTGACATTGTTGGCGTGGCCATTTGAGTTTTGTCTTGAAATGGGAATATCCAAAATCGGGATTATTTTACACATAAAGTTTTTTTTATTAATACATACAATGTCACAAAACTATGATTGTTGTGTATGATATATACTGCTGGGGAACTATGTAAGTTGCAGGACAAGAAACACATGAATCAATCAAAATACAGCTCAGAGTAAACTAATGATGGGGAAACGCCATCGTAACAATGTCAAAGGATCAATAAAGTTGATGAAGTTAGTACAAATACAGAACTATAATTGAAAAGTGTTTCACATTTTCATCAGCTGTTAAAAAAAAATTGCAATCTTTTCTCATAGGGTTAAAAACAAGATCGGAAAGTTGTCTATATTTTGTCAATGGTTCCTTGTGGAGCAGCATTGAAGGCCCTTTGACAAGTGCTCTGCCAAGTTCGTTGCATCCCAGAGTGCTCATTCCAAAGTGTCAAATAGAGATAAAAATAGCTTATAGGGATTGTATTTTCGTCACAGTTCTGCTTTTACAAGGGGATAATAAACAAAACTAATTAATGAAAAAAGTTGGATACTTCTGACATGTGGGATTTGTGTTGTTATTTAACTACTTTAAGCAAATTAAGTTTTAGAACATGTTAATTATAATAAAATGCAAAATATGAAGTGTTGTAATGAGAGGATTGAGTATCTTTACATGCGAGAAGAGCAGAATCTGATGAAGAGATATAGATTTTTCAAAGTAGGACTAATATTATGTTAGAAACTGCATAATAGAAGTAAAATACATACTCTAAAAATAATGAATGACCCTGTACACTGTTGTGCCCTTGGATAAGCCACTCAAAGCGTCTAACCTTAATTAGCTATGATGAGCGCTTACGACTACAGAGATGTACACAAATAATGTTCTACTTTACTGAAAACATTTTGAGAAGCTTTTTTCAAATGCATTGCCATTACTGTCCATACTGTTGATGTGTCCTTGTGCAACACACTCCATACGGATTGCCTTTGTATGAATTCGGTGTGTGAGTAATGGTAGCCGCAGGGGCAGATTGACATTTTCAGTTAGATATTTGTAACCCTTAAATCACGCCAGTGTTATTCCATTTATTTTGTCTCTTATGTTCCATTATTGGACGAAACTCTCCTAAACAACTCAACATTGTCTCGTTCACCCGTTTAATTTTTTATGGCTGGTTCGGGCGCTGATTTGAAGAGGCAGGTGGAATGGAGAAACATGGCCAGTGGTATGGTAAGTACGGCCAGTTAATGCTCCTGAAATATGTAGTCATTTTCCCCCAGCGAAGAGCCGCGTGCGAGCCATCGATTCCTCCAGGCCTTCATCAATCAGCCTGATAACTCCGACGTCGCATAAGTTACACGGATCCATCGTTCAGAGAGAGGAGGAGAGACAGAGAAAAGGACATAGGAGGGCAGAGCAGGGGAAACAAAATACAAAGAAAATATATATAAAGAGAGTAGAGGGAGAGATAGAGGTAGAAAGAGGTGATGAGAGAAGAGATCAGTAAGATAAAGGGTGAAGACAGAGAGTTACCAAGGTGGAGAGGGATACAATCAGTCACATTTTATTTGGTCCTTGCTTTTGCTGCCCATGTCCAAGCAGGAAGTAAACATGTTATTATGGTGCCAGTTTCTGTGGGAAGCCAAGTGTAAGACAGACTTCTCCAAAGGGTCTTTTCAATATTAGACGTCTTTGCAGCACTGAAATAATGTCCATTCAGGAGCAAATAAAGAACATTGGCAGAGACTTTAGGTGCTACTCAGTTAAATCATTTCATACCAGGTTGAAGCTCAAGTGTTAATTTCCACCAGTTGTCCCTTTTTGGCAACAGACAGGAAAGGCAACTGCCCAAAGCAAGTTGCTGTACAATGTGCACTGGACCGAGAGCGGTGGAAAAGTAATATCCCGAGGCTGAAGGACGTATTGAATGATTGGGTTACCCTGCCTACGCCAGATCTGGACAGAGTTCCTAGTGAGTTTGGTGGCAGAGCAGAAATGGAAGGGTCTGTAGCTGAAGGACTTTGTTGAGAAGGGAAAAGGCGTCACTGCAGTTTTGTTTTTCAAGAAAGGGTCAGCGGTGCATGTCATCCATCCACACGTTTGGATGGAGATTGAACCATTAAAAAAAAGAAGAAGAAGAATCTTGAGCATTGAGAGGTAAACCTGGCATTTCCTAAAGGGGTGAGGCCATTATTTTATGAGCTGCAGGATTATCCAGGTGAGCGTGGAACTGCTGTTGGAGTTTGCATGGAAGCGAGGGAAGATATTTATTGTGGCCTGACAATGACCAGAGTACTTGGCAGTTATTATGGCATAAGAACAATGAGGACAAAAATAATATCTGCTTTTACAGATACAGTTTGTGGAGTAAAAACCGGGAAACAGACTTGCATGAAGTAGAATGCAGGTTTGGGCACACATCTTTCTAGACACTTTCTAGCTCTTCCTTCACTCCACCCTCTGTAGTGGTAAGCTACGATACGACTGATTGACAACAACATTAGGACAAATTTGGACTTTTGCATCAACATAAGTATAAAGTTGTTATCCCAGCAATAACCAAAGTAAACTGTTTGATTGAATTAATAATTGCCATGGACATTTTTTCATCACTCTGAAATCCATGGAAAGACCAAGACAAATCCCAAAACATAGTGATGCTTTTCTGTAATGAACGATGTCAATTTGGTATAAAATTATTTCACAAATACTGGATAGTGGTTTACCACAGTTTGAAGTTTTAACGAGGTAAATTGTTCTAATGCTGAAGACATTTGCCTTACGCTAGTGATTTAGACATCTAATTTGTGCAACATTTGCAATTTAAATGATGCATGGTTGTTATTTAGCTTACAAGTACATGCTACATACATTCAAATTAAATTGTCATTGCAAGACAAAGTATCCCTTGTGTTTCTACATTTTCAATACTTAAAGCCCACAATAAAAGCACAATCTTCAGCATTTATTATTTAATTTCTGAACATATTGGATATCAATTGGGACATTTTGCAGCAACGATTTGGTATTTTGTACAGTTTTCCCTCAAAGCGACGTTTGTTTAAAATCGTTAGACCATTTATTTCTGCCCGGGGTCATTTCAATTACTCCCCTGACAGCTACACCAGAGTATTTTAAACCTGTTTTATACATCGTCAGTGTGATTGACAGCCATTTGGACACATTAATTGTAGTGGTGTGTCAAGTCCCCACTCACGCACGGCTCCATTGATCTGCAAGTGTACAGTGACCCCTAATGCAAGGCTTTACTCCAGGAGAAGGGGAAATAAACCACTCGGACATGATTTTTTCATTTGTGACAGTTTCAACAAGAAGCCTGCTCAATGATCGCTACATCAATTGAAGGTGATTTATTGAATATCTTACTGGTTACTCAAACAATCTAAAACAAAACATCTGGACCACTTTTTACAAAAGAACCTGGCAATAGAGCTCCTGCAGTTGTTGTGACGCCATCCCGCCAATGCCCCACCAAACTTTACACTGACAGTGATGGTGGCAGGGATTTTGCATTGAAACTAATGGTGTCGGCCACAGTTAACAGACTGTATCCGTCCACCAGAAGACACCCAGAAGGCCGGCATTCTGAGAGCGAAGAGCTCTGTTTGGATGATATGGTTCTATAGCATCTTTGAGGTAGGATGGGACCATGTCATTTATGGCTTTGTAAGTCAGGAGTAGAATTTTGAATTTGATTCTAGACTCGACGGGGAGCCAGTGAAGAGACTTCAGCACTGGCGTAATGTGCTCTCTTCTTTTTGTTCCTGTTAGTAATCTTGCTGCTGCATTTTGAACCAGTTGAAAGCTTTTTATGGAGCTTTTAGGACACGCTGCAAGCAGGGAGTTACAGTAGTCTAATCTAGTCGTTACAAATGCATGGATAAGTTTTTCAGCATCACTTTTAGGCAGAATTCTTCTGATTTTGGCGATGTTGCGCAAATGGAAATAGGCTGTTTTACAAGCTTGATTTATATGAGCTTTAAATGAGAGCTCCTGGTCAAATAAGACTCCAAGGTTTCTTACAGTAGAACTGGAGGCTACACTGACATTGTCCAGTATGACTATCTGCTCAGATAGAGAGTCTCGTAGATGCTTAGGGCCAAGCACAATGACCTCGGTTTTTTCAGGGTTAAGAAGCTGGTAGTTTAGTGTCATCCAGGTTTTTATCTCCTTCACACAAGTACTAAGTCTGTCTACCTGATCGCTCTGATCAGGTTTCATTGATAAATACAGCTGAGTGTCATCTGCAGAGCAGTGGAAGTTAATGCCATGTGACCTGATCATGTGACCTAACGGCAGCATATAAAGAGTAAACAGAATTGGACCGAGTACCGAACCCTGTGGTATGCCGTAAATTACTTTAGAGCTTGGTGAGGAGCTCTGGTTTACATTAACAAATTGGTACCAGATAAATAGGAGTATGTGGTGGGCTCTGGACCCTGCTGTGGTGGGCTCTGAACCCTGCTGTGGTGGGCTCTGAACCCTGCTGTGGTGGGCTCTGAACCCTGCTGTGGAGAGCTCTGAACCCTTCTGTGGTGGGCTCTGAACCCTGCTGTGGTGGGCTCTGAACCCTGCTGTGGAGAGCTCTGAACCCTGCTGTGGTGGGCTCTGAACCCTGCTGTGGTGGGCTCTGGACCCTGCTGTGGTGGGCTCTGAACCCTGCTGTGGTGGGCTCTGAACCCTGCTGTGGAGAGCTCTGAACCCTGCTATGGTGGGCTCTGAACCCTGCTGTGGTGGGCTCTGAACCCTGCTGTGGAGAGCTCTGAACCCTGCTGTGGTGGGCTCTGAACCCTGCTGTGGTGGGCTCTGAACCCTGCCTGGAAAACTTCAAATAAGTTATTGTCCTGCAGGTGGCGACAAAGCTTTTTTACTACAACTTTTTCCAGGATTTTAGAGACAAAGGGAAGATTTGAAATAGGTCTGTAGTTTACTGGGATTGAGGGCTCTACTGCACTGTGACAGTTTGTTAGCCTAGCTACAGTGCTGAAAATAAATGTAGTGTTACTTTTGTTGACTTCTATTAGATTTGAATAGTATCTGGTTTGGTCTACGCCGGGCGTCGTTACCGCCTGGGTGAATCACCACTCGACGGAAACACTCTCTACTCTGCTTTAAGATCCTAAGATTTCCTTCGATGTCACCCATTCTGGCCCCCGGGTAACACCTAACGCTAGCAGCTGGCAGCTTCACGTCTCTAACAATAGAACTCCCGATTACAAGAATTTCTCTAGTGTGTTCAGCGGGCGTGTGATCGCTGAGGGGAGAAAACCTATTATAGACGTGAAGCTCACGGCGCTCTGAGGTTCGGCGTTTAGCGCCTTGTCCCCTCCGAACTGTCACAAATTCACCTGTCATCAGAGAAGGAGCCAGGGCTCTGACTCGACATATGACAGCTCAAACAGGTAAAGGTACATCCAGCCATGACGCTAGCGGCTAGGCTACGCTAGGCTAGTTCAGGCTGGAGCTAGAGTGAGGAGGGCTTTTAATCCACGAAATACAGAAAAGTGAGCGGTTTGAGGCTCTGGATTGTTTGCGGAGCAATCAAACTTTCAATTTTGTGTATATGATGTGAAAATAGTGTGTATAATTTGTGGATTAATCGATAAATAGCTCTAAGAACAAACAGCTCTGAAAACGCGATACACTCACCGGAAGTGACGTCACCAGTCTCTGCCTCTGCCTGGTTACGTGTAATAACCTTAGGGTTTCCATAAGCCAAGACTGTGACGTTACATTTTTCTTCACGTTCATCATGCCCATTAGACTTTGACCACAGTTAGGCATATCTGACGTACTCCTTAAAAGTGAAACAGTCCTCGTTTAGTGAAACTAGCCGTGGGGACTTCCGTTCTGGTCGTATTGGGATGCAGTTTGCTCAAATGTTCAACCACCCTGGTCAGCACATCAATGCTCTTTGCTTTTGCGTGCATTTTACCGAGCCATTGTAGCTCCATTCCGGGTAGGTATTTGGCAGCCAGTTCTTCGCATAGAGCAACCATTCCTGTACAAGAGGGTACCCGTGTCTTTAGTCAAGTCTTCACTGAGATAAGTCACAATGTCAATCATCACAGCTCCTTCTCCTATCACAAGATGTCTGCATGTCTGATTTTACGGTGCCATACCATAAATGTCACAGTTTTCAACATGAAATTCTTAACTGGCCTGACTATCAGTGATTTCAAAGAGGAACATTTTAATCCTGGACTTTAACATGTACAGGAGCTAATTCCATAACACAGCAGCTTGGTAGCTAAACCTCCTATTGAGCACCTATTATTTTTATAAGGATTTTTTTGGCCCGCAGTCTTTATTAGACAGTGTAGCATCAAATACGGATTAGACAAAGGAGGATATGCAGTATATGGTCGGACACACGACCTGCGGCCGGCTGCAAATACATCTTGGCATGCATGCTATTCACAACATTTGAGAGCAAAGTGGCTTGTATCATACGTTTGCAGAAGACTTGGCAATAAATGTAAAACTTAGTTGGAATGTAAGCAGATACATTCAATATTGTGAATATGTCAATAAAATACATGTCATCAAAAGGAAAATCTGGCTCTTGGGAGTAAGATAGTAATTACTAGATATAATTACTGGAAGTCAAAGATCAAGACATTTCCAGTTCAGTTTGGTTCAGTCGTACACTTTTTTTTCTGTCAAGTCGTGAACTATTTTTGGTCTGAGGGTCAGATGGAATCAAATGAAAAGATGAAGTGTGGGCCAAGTGAGTCAGAAAGCTCTACTAAAGTTATTACTTAATCTTATCTGTATCAGCTGTACCAGGCCTGAACGGAAAAAGCAGTCTAGACAAGCTCAGATCTGCAGTATACCAATGGTGTTGTTTTTACTTGACCAACATTCTGAAAAGAAAATTACTTTACACAGCTTCAAAATACAGGTTATATTAGCTGATAACATTTTAGAGATTGTACTTCTGTACTTCAAAATCTCTCAAAGAACTGTGTTTGCACAAAACGGGGTCTGGTACTCCAACCATACTCTTTGTTGTTTTAAACAAATTCCTCCCCGGCACTGCCAAAGTTTTATTGATGATTTTACTGAGATGCTTTCAGTTTAGTAATGATTACATATCAGGACTGTTGCCGTAGAAAAACGTTTTAATACTAAATATGATATCTTTTGAATGGTTGAACGTCCCCAAAATGTCACCTATAAATATTAACAGGAAGCTTGAATTGCACTATTATTTGTGTATGCCTATGTTATGTAAAAGAGAATATAGACTATAACCTATTGAAAAAATAATAGGCTACATCGACAATTTATAAGTTAGCTAGCGTCAACAGACTTGGCAAAAAAACATTTGGGGCAGGATCTGCTGGTAGCTCCAGTGATACACAGGACTCACCATGGGTTTTGAGAGATAAAAAATACTATGATTTAATGTAATAAATAAATTAAATTTAATTTGGAAATGTCAGGGCTAGAAAAGAATGCCCTGCCATCACATTAATACGTGCACTCGGAGGTCTGAATGGTCAAACGAGGGGGCAGGGAGTCCGTGTGAGTGACATGGATGCCCTTCCTGACAGAGCAAATGCAGAGGGAGAGATATGGATGGAGTGAAGGAAGAACAAAAGAAACAAAAATTATATGACACATCAGCTCTGTCCAAACTCTAGTGCAAATGAACTTCTTGTCTCTGCGGATTGTGCACGGCTTCATGTGTCGTGTGATTTCAAATCAAATCAAATCAATTTATTTTTGTAAGGCCCAAAATCACAACAACAGTTGCCTCTGAGGGCCACAGGGAGAAATGAATCAACAATGTCTGTGGTGGCGATGAAGTCAGACAATGTCTGTGGTGGCGATGAAGTCAGACAATGTCTGTGGTGGCGAGGGACGATGTCCCAGGGTCCTCTGTCCTTAGACTCTCCTTCTCGGCCAGGAAAAACTACAAAAAAAACCTCTTTGGGAAAAAAGCGTAGAAACCTGGAGGAGTTCCAGTGAAGGAGAGATCCGACTCTCACAGACGGACAGACGGACACGAGGAGACTGGAGCTGGACCCACTCTTCAGGCAGAAGAGGGACCGACTGAGTCGAGCTGGACCCACTCTTCAGGCAGATGAGGGACCGTCTGAGTCGAGCTGGACCCACTCTTCAGGCAGATGAGGGACCGTCTGAGTCGAGCTGGACCCACTCTTCAGGCAGAAGAGGGACCGTCTGAGTCGAGCTGGACCCACTCTTCAGGCAGAAGAGGGACCGTCGGAGGCGAGCTGGACCCACTCTTCAGGCAGATGAGGGACCGTCGGAGGCGAGCTGGACCCACTCTTCAGGCAGATGAGGGACCGACTGAGGCGAACTGGAGCCACTCTTCAGGCAGATGAGGGACCGTCCACACAGGGCAGGGACCACTTCACCAGGAGAGGGGCATCTGGGTCCACAGGTCCTCAGGAGTGAGAGAAAGAAAAGAAGGCGGTGAACAGTTTGCAAGTGGAATCAAAAAATAAATATTGTTTGATAGCATAAGTAGTCAGAAGAAGAAGAGGATAGTGCTCAAGCTGTCATACTTCCCCCAGCATAGTTACTCCTAGGGCAGCGTAGCTGAAGCTGTGGGTTTATCTTTCTGTTCCTAACTACTCTGACCATAAGCGATTTCGAAGAGGAACGTTTTAAGCCTGGACTTAAATGAAGAGACTGTGTCAGCATATTTAACATGGGTCGGGAGCTGATTCCATAACACAGGAGCTTGGTAGCTAAACGCTCTACCTCCTACAGTACTTTTAGAGACTCTTGGGACCACCAGAAGGCCGGCATTCTGAGAGCGAAGAGCTCTGTTTGGATGATATGGTTCTATAGCATCTTTGAGGTAGGATGGGGCCATGTCATTTATGGCTTTGTAGGTCAAGAGTAGAATTTTCAATTTGATTCTAGACTCGACGGGGAGCCAGTGAAGAGACTTCAGCACTGGCGTAATGTGCTCTCTTCTTTTTGTTCCTGTTAGTAATCTTGCTGCTGCATTTTGAACCAGTTGAAAGCTTTTTATGGAGCTTTTAGGACACGCTGCAAGCAGGGAGTTACAGTAGTCTAATCTAGTCGTTACAAATGCATGGATAAGTTTTTCGGCATCACTTTTAGGCAGGATTCTTCTGATTTTGGCTCTTGTTGCGCAAATGGAAATAGGCTGTTTTACAAGCTTGATTTATATGAGCTTTAAATGAGAGCTCCTGGTCAAATAAGACTCCAAGGTTTCTTACAGTAGAACTGGAGGCTACACTGACATTGTCCAGTGTGACTATCTGCTCAGATAGAGCGTCTCGTAGATGCTTAGGGCCAAGCACAATGACCTCGGTTTTTTCAGGGTTAAGAAGCAGGTAGTTTAGTGTCATCCAGGTTTTTATCTCCTTCACACAAGTACTAAGTCTGTCTACTTGATCGCTCTGATCAGGTTTCATTGATAAATACAGCTGAGTGTCATCTGCATAGCAGTGGAAGTTAATGCCATGCTTTCTGATAATGTTGCCTAATGGTAGCATATAAAGAGTAAACAGAATTGGACCGAGTACCGAACCCTGTGGCACACCGTAAATTACTTTAGAGCTTGGTGAGGTGTCCAGAATAATCAGTGGAATAAAAAAGTGTTTATAGTCAAACCTCTATTTAAATGTGATAATATCTCTACAGATACAGCTTAAAGATGTATTTGCGGACGATTTCCTGAATCAAACACTTCCTAAAACTCTCCACGAGTGTCGCCCTTTCCCCATGTCTCCGGAATTTTGCCAAAACTTACACGACGGCCTCATTTCACACAGAGATAAGCAAAGCCCTGCGCCTAGTGGAAGTTTTATAAATACCGGAAATGGTGCAGAGGGCGGCAAGCTTTATAAATGAGGCCCTTGATGTCAAAACATTGAAGATTTGTGAAACTTAGCTCTCGAGTGAACTCAGCTTAAGTCTTTGTTCATGCTGTATAAAGGCTAATTAAAGGTAGTTATTTCCTCCTCTCTGTGTTTTTTTCTAGCTCTCTCTGTTCTCAGTGGAGCTTGGTGGATATTCAGATGCAGTGCCAACCGACTCTTCTCAGGCCGTTTTAGTCCCGGCGTGCTCCGTCATTAACATGGGGCCCCCGCTTTCCCCCTGCAGCTCCTGACTGTCCAAACCGGCCGCGGCAAAGAGGGAAAATTAGCAAACGTCAATCACAGTCAGACAGTTATATCAAGCGTAGAGTGGTGGAGTGCAAAAGGCCCGCGGGGCGAGCGCGACGAGAGAAAGGTGGCACTCAGAGCTGTTCAACTGTCGCTCAGCCCAGATCAGGCTGAATGATGAGCACATTTGTGACGGAGAGGTGGATGTATTTGCCTGAGGTTCTTCACAGCGAGGTCCCTAACCCCCTGCCACCCGCTGAACGGCAAAATAGCGGCTAAGTCAGTCAATTAGAGCAGTGCAGACTGGAATACGGGTAGTTACTTAAATGTAATATATTTCCTCTTAAGGGGGGACAACAAATGTTTGCTCTCTCAACATAAAAGCTCCACTTTAAGATGTTTTATTATTTTTTTCACTCATAGATTTATATGGGTACATTGTAACACATTATTCTTAAAATATATTTTTTTTTTCTGGCATGGAATCTCAAAGATCACCCTTTGAAAAAGCACCTACACAAACAACTTATATTTGATGAGATTTTAACGGATCTTGCTGAAGAATTTGTTGATATCTAATTCTAAGCTTGAATTTATTACGCTAATGCTTAAAGGCGCAATGGACGATTTTTCGGCAATTTGAGAACACAGGCGGAAGTGCGCATGCCACTCCCCCGTGCACATGCCACTCCCCCGTGCACATGCCCCTCCCCCGTGCACATGCCACTCCCCCGTGCACATGCCACTCCCCCGTGCACATGCCCCTCCCCCGTGCACATGCCACTCCCCCGTGCACATGCCACTCCCCCGTGCACATGCCACTCCCCCGTGCACATGCCACTCCCCCGTGCACATGCCACTCCCCCGTGCACATGCCACTCCCCCGTGCACATGCCACTCCCCCGTGCACATGCCACTCCCCCGTGCGGACTGATACAACACACACGTGCGTTTGTTTATTAGCGCGACGGAGCTCATCACATCTCTCGTCTCCAGTAGATTTCTGTCCACTTCTGCGTCAGCTCGAACTGTCTTTCTCCGTCTTCATTTTGCCCCGTACACTGAGGGAACTATATTATGATAGATCAATGCGCTTAGGCACGTGGAAACGTGAGGACGAGCCGCACGCGGCTGCAGGTGAGCGATAGGTGCATTTTATGATTGATACGTGGCAGGACTAATCGGCCGTCCACGCCACCAGGAAATAAGACTCAGATTTGGGCCAAAAAAATCGTCCATTCAACATTTAAGATGTCTATAATCTTCGTGATATATTTTTCACATCTTAATATGTCAACTAAAAGCAGCAAGAAATGTAAACCTGGCTCATGTCCCAAATATGTGCATGTGTCATATGTTTAATGTCATAGCATGGAACATTCCGGCGCCAGCATACCCTCAAATGCAAAGTTCTCTCTCTCCGACCAGTTACATGTAAAAGAGGAGTGTCACTAGATTCTTATCAGAAGCACATCAGAAATCTAAACTTAACGCTTGTTAGCCTTTAGCTCAGATGCCAATTTCACAAGCTAATTATTATGTAAAACTAAACACTAAAAGGCTTTACACACTCAACACTCACTCGACTTTTATTAAGGTTTCGACTTAGATGTGGTCGATGGGTTTGTACCTGCCGAAACCCATGGGATTAGTTCTAATTAGCATTTTTTGCGGGTAAATGCTAACGCCTATAGGAAAAAAATACAGGGGACTGGCTGCAAAGTCCCTCAAATCTTCACAGACTACTAAATATGTCTATGGCAGACCTTCACCAGAAAAGTTACATGTTGCACCTTTATATAATCCCTAAACATGACTTCATCTATAGATTTAACTCAAATTGAACTGTTGGGCAAAGCTATATAAAGAATGATATCGCATTTCAACTTACTTAAATTCATCTTCGGAAGGGAAACATTTTGTCAAGGGCTCACCAGAGACTCTCTTCAGTCGGGCTGCACCTCTTCTCTCTCCCAAACCTCCCTGAGTCTACATTCCGCGCTCTAATTGGTTTCAGGTCGTTTGTGTTGTCATTGCCGGTCACCGTACTCCGTCCCCGAGATGCATTCAAAGACACTTCCTGATTGGTCTAGATATTTGACCCAGAATCGCCCCAGGTGTCCTCAACGCAACGGCTCAACTCCATCCAATCCTTTGCAAAATCTACAAAGTTATACCCAGCCAATAAGAGCAGTTTTTGGTCATTAGCTTGTTCCGTGTGCACATTTCTCCGCCGGGCTGTCAGTGCTTGGAGCCCAATAGAGGAAAAGCTGAAGTGAGGACACAGCCCAGATGCATTAGGGATAATAAGGTAGGCTTTAATTAGCAGTCGCGGAGACAGGGGAGCGAGCGCTGGTGTGTGGGGAGAAAAACTGCAGGGTGCTGTGGAAGTGTTTGGCACCTTCTCTGTGCAATGCATCTCAATTTACAGCTCCTTAGTTCAGGCTAGTTTGGTTTTTAGTGCAGGTTTTCAAGCAGTGTTGACAAGTAAGGAACAGACTGTTTTTTAATGGGTGGGAAAGAAAAATAAGTCTAAAGTTTGTATTTTGGGGGAATTTTAATGCACATTTTTGTTCCTCTTAGTGTCTGTGTCAAGCAGTTTACAGGGGCTACGAGTTCAGACCATCTGCTCGTGATAGGGGCATAACTGCAGATTGCGCAGGAATGTCAGGAATGTTGGATTTTTGTCAAGTCGTGAGTGCTGCTGAAGCCGAGGGAAAGTACCGTGTCCAATGACAACAGGCAACGCAGAGTTAAATGCGCGGGGGTTGCTCAGCACTCTAGGGTAATACATGTGCCAAAAATAGGTCTGCCTGTCAATGTTCAGTCCAGGTGGGACCAGGACATGGAGATTGTCAACCTGAGGCAGAACAGCTGAATTGCCTAGTAGCTGAAATTCTGTAGCTCTGTGCTGACCCCGCGCGCAGAGACGCGCTGACCCCGCGCGCGCGTCGCTCCGTGCTGGCCCCGCGCGCGCTTCGCTCTGTCGCTCTGTGCTGACAGCGTGCCTCTGTGCACGGGGTCAGCGCGTCGCTCCGTGCTGACCGGCTGCAGAGGGTTTGAGGGAAAGTGTATCTGTAGAAGACAGAGGGAGAGAGCGAAGGAATTAGATTAAGACATGTGACATTTGATAAGATATTCCTTTATTGTCCACACATGGAGAAATTTCATTGTTGCAACGCAGGTTGATACAGAGGAAAAGGACAAATAACTTATAGGAAGTTTAAAAAAATACTCTTAATAGAAGAACTCTTATGAACAAAATCTCCAATAGACAGAACCTCTCATTTCTCAATAAGGAATGGAAGGGAAAAATAAAGATAAAATAAAATAAAAACAGCTAGTGTAAGACAAAATAATACTAATAATATCTATAGCAATCTATAATTGCTATTCTGCATTTGCACTTAATTGTACAGTTAATAAAGTGAAGTTGAGTAAATGATGTGTAATAAATAGTACCTGCTGTGCAAAGTTAAAGCTGTAATGCAATGGACTTCTGCATAGTTATGATAAACTCACAGCTGTGAGCGCCAATTCTGAAAAGTGAAACAAAACAGTAAAAACAGTAAAAAACACGAAGATACAGACATTATACCATCCCAAAATAGCTAGTTTCAAGAGACTACGTGATGTAAATTTTTCAGAAAGTGGTCACAGTAAATTCAAGCCCGTATTTATAACGTAGAGTGCACTGAAGCAGCATGTTAGCTTAGCATTGCTCCGTGTCTGCTACATGCGGTTGTGGAGAGACCGTGTCTGCTCCGGTGCCAAGGCAAGAGGCTAAAGAAACCACCTTAAAACACAGCGTTAAAGGAATACTTTAGAGTAAAAGTACCTGAGTTCCGTTGCAATGTAGTCCAGGGAATGTAAGCTCTGAAGAAAGTCTGGAGAAATAAATAATGTCTCTGAGAGGAGAACACAGAGGACACGGAGCTGTAGCCATGTGGTTCGCAGCTGATTGGTGGAAAAAGATCAACATGCGCTGGCTAGAAAAAGGTGACGCCCCCAGAAGCGCTGGAAAAAGACCTGAAAACTACACATTTTTAACAGCTTAATGTATACGTTTAAGACAACCAATAGTGTTCTCTGAAGCACACAGGGGCTCATTCATAACTTCAACTTGCACATTCTGCAAAAAAACGAAAATCACACATTTGAAAAAAAAAATCTTATTTTGGCTTTATCTGTTTGGTTCGGGCCGACTTGAGGCGGTTTTTCCCGTGGTCGATCACAAATGTTGTTGGGACTTCCGGTTCCGGAGTACTGTAAATATAGTCGCGCATCGGCGTCTCGTGTCCCAAATCTTCTTTATACACCGTGTACCACACAAAATATCTTGGCGGTCAGTAAGCACAACCAGAAATAAACCATATATTAAGCGCAACCTAACTATTAAGCGCACGGACGGCTTTTGAGGACGTTAAAGACTTTTACATGCGCTTTATAGTGCGGAAAATATGGTATTACATTTGATTTCAACAAGCAATAAATAATAGCACATTGTCATTATAATCAAATGATTCTCTGTCACAAATCTTTATATGTGATCAAACTAAAATGTCCAAAACTAAAACTGTAACCAAACCTCGCGGCTCCAGACTCTGCCTCTCTGTCTCTCTTCTAACTAGTTTCCCTTGCCATTATGTTTGGTTGTAGTGTTTTTTCTTTCCCTTTCTGTGCTGTCAACCCCAAGATAGTAGTCACTGTCACTATGGCAACGGTCCTAATTTGACATACTTCTGAAACCCATAGATCATTTTTGCTTTTTTCATTTTAGCTCAGTACATTTCCCATAGTTTTAGTAAAGTTAGCTACATATTTGCTTGTCCCTTTTTCCTGTTTGGTCTAATCTCAAATCAACAACCCAAGCTGCTGAAAGTGGCACAGTTAAAAAACAACAACAACACGTCAGTTGAGTGGAGATATTACAGTTTGACCTCCTCCCAGACGCAGGAAATATTAAGATAAATTCAAATTGAAAGAGCTCTTAGTTTTGTATGTTTAAAAGTGTTTTAAAATCTCCTAACCCTAACCCTCCAAGACAGAAAAGATATTAGTGAAAAGTTTCCGACTTTAAACAAAGCCTGGTTGTTAAAGTTTGGGTTAGGCACTGCAAACACACCTCCCTCTGTGACCTCGGCCTCTCCTGAGACACAGTCACACACTGTGAGTTTGGGAATCATTTGGTTGGTTTTAAACCGAACTATAGCCAAATAAATGGCTATAGTTTCCAAAATTACTTGCATAAACATGGCACTGGTGCAGTAAGTATGTGCATCCACCTGAGCACTCAAAACACCTGAAACCGCTGTAATACGTATAACAGACCTGTGTGGGGCGCTGTGACCCAATCATAGAACGACATCCAAACAGAAGAGATGTCATGGGGGCAGGCACAGAAAAGTTGACAGATGTGCACAGAACAGTCAGATGTGCACAGAACAGTCTGATGTGCACAGAACAGTCTGATGTGCACAGAACAGTCAGATGTGCACAGAAAAGTTGACAGATGTGCACGGAACAGTCAGATGTGCACAGAACAGTCAGATGTGCACAGAACAGTCAGATGTGCACAGAACAGTCAGATGTGCACGGAACAGTCAGATGTGCACGGAACAGTCAGATGTGCACGGAACAGTCAGATGTGCACAGAACAGTCAGATGTGCACGGAACAGTCAGATGTGCACGGAACAGTCAGATGTGCACAGAACAGTCAGATGTGCACAGAACAGTCAGATGTGCACGGAACAGTCAGATGTGCACGGAACAGTCAGATGTGCACGGAAAAGTCTGATGTGCACAGAACAGTCAGATGTGCACAGAACAGTCAGATGTGCACAGAACAGTCAGATGTGCACATAACAGTCTGATGTGCACAGAACAGTCAGATGTGCACAGAACAGTCAGATGTGCACAGAAAAGTCTGATGTGCACAGAACAGTCAGACTCTGTATCTTAGCAGATAGTCACACTGGACAATGTCAGTGTAGCCTCCAGTTCAACTGTAAGAAACCTTGGAGTCTTATTTGACCAGGAGCTCTCATTTAAAGCTCATATAAATCAAGCTTGTAAAACAGCCTATTTCCATTTGCGCAACAAGAGCCAAAATCAGAAGAATCCTGCCTAAAAGTGATGCCGAAAAACTTATCCATGCATTTGTAACGACTAGATTAGACTACTGTAACTCCCTGCTTGCAGCGTGTCCTAAAAGCTCCATAAAAAGCTTTCAACTGGTTCAAAATGCAGCAGCAAGATTACTAACAGGAACAAAAAGAAGAGAGCACATTACGCCAGTGCTGAAGTCTCTTCACTGGCTCCCCGTCGAGTCTAGAATCAAATTCAAAATTCTACTCTTGACCTACAAAGCCATAAATGACATGGCCCCATCCTACCTCAAAGATGCTATAGAACCATATCATCCAAACAGAGCTCTTCGCTCTCAGAATGCCGGCCTTCTGGTGGTGCCAAGAGTCTCTAAAAGTACTGTAGGAGGTAGAGCGTTTAGCTACCAAGCCCCTGTGTTATGGAATCAGCTCCCGACCCATGTTAAATATGCTGACACAGTCTCTTCATTTAAGTCCAGGCTTAAAACGTTCCTCTTCGAAATCGCTTATGGTCAGAGTAGTTAGGAACAGAAACATAAACCCACAGCTTCAGCTCCGCTGCCCTAGGAGTAACTATGCTGGGGGAAGTATGACAGCTTGAGCACTATCCTCTTCTTCTTCTGACTACTTATGCTATCAAACAATATTTATTTTTTGATTCCACTTGCAAACTGTTCACCGCCTTCTTTTCTTTCTCTCACTCCTGAGGACCTGTGGACCCAGATGCCCCTCCCCTGGTGAAGTGGTCCCTGCCCTGTGTGGACGGTCCCTCATCTGCCTGAAGAGTGGGTCCAGCTCGACTCAGACGGTCCCTCTTCTGCCTGAAGAGTGGGTCCAGCTCGACTCAGACGGTCCCTCTTCTGCCTGAAGAGTGGGTCCAGCTCGACTCAGACGGTCCCTCTTCTGCCTGAAGAGTGGGTCCAGCTCCAGTCTCCTTGTGTCCGTCTGTCCGTCTGTGAGAGTGGGATCTCTCCTTCACTGGAACTCCTCCAGGTTTCTACGCTTTTTTCCCAAAGAGGTTTTTTTGTAGTTTTTCCTGGCCGAGAAGGAGAGTCTAATGACAGAGGACCCTGGGACATCGTCCCTCGCCACCACAGACATTGTCTGACTTCATCGCCACCACAGACATTGTCTGACTCCATCGCCACCACAGACATTGTTGATTCATTTCTCCCTGTGGCCCTCAGAGGCAACTGTTGTTGTGATTTTGGGCCTTACAAAAATAAATTGATTTGATTTGATGATGTGCACAGAACAGTCTGATGTGCACAGAACAGTCAGATGTGCACAGAAGAGTCAGATGTGCACAGAACAGTCAGATGTGCACAGAACAGTCTGATGTGCACAGAACAGTCAGATGTGCACAGAACAGTCAGATGTGCACAGAACAGTCAGATGTGCACAGAACAGTCAGATGTGCACAGAACCTGGGACCTTGTATTGAGTGTAAGTGTCGTTATAGAGCCCCAGAAGGATGTGTGCTTTCAGATCAAATACCATTACAAATAGACCTGAGCTCCGCTCCATGTGGACAACTTTACCTACAGAACTTCAGGCTGACTGAGCTGCAGAGGCTGCACTAGCACTGACTCGCTGAGCTGTAGGTAGTGACCATTCAGATGTAGGGTCTCAAACTACATGTATTCAGTTTATGATTAAGGGAGGTTTCTTAGCAGAAACGAGACAAGACGGGGCACCAGGGTTAAACCCAAAGAGCTAAGATACGGTCCTTAATCGCGCTCGTTAAAAAGGTCTGAAGGGTGTTCCACGATTCAGGGACTTACACATAGTCTATTCAAACAAACAATAATCAACTCTTTCGTGTAGTTTATTTATCAAAAGGATAATCAAAACACCGGAGCAGAAATGCGCACAGGTAAATCACAGGTGATGTTATATCAGATTTAACAGCAGATTTCATGCAGATAATGTTAAACCAGGGTTTTGCCTTTGATAACCAAACGTGTCTATGCTAATCTATATCAAAAAGAGGGAAAGTGAGAAGCTAAAGGGAGGAGGAACAGCTGAGCTCTACCCAAATCACGCCACAAGCGAACCGCACAATTGACTCGGCTTACGGTTCTGTAGAGACTCGGTCCGACTGGTCCTGGTCCGCGGACGAGGTCCGGAGCGAGGCGTCGCGTGGAGCGGAGGAGGCTGCGACATGCTGTAGGGTCCTTGGCGCCGGGGAGTGGAGGAGGCTGCGCCGGGGAGCGAGTGGTCGCGTGGAGCGGTGTGCTGCGACCTCCTTGAAGCGGCGGCGGCAACGGAGAGTTCCTTAGCGGTAGAACGCTTTAGCGGCGTGTTAGCTCCTCACGCGGCCTTTACTCAGATGAGGACGTAGCGCTGATCCACGTAAACGGCGTAGATTACTTCAAAAAGAAAAGAAACGAAGTAGCAAAGAAAGTCTCTGTCCGGTTGAGCGCTTAGACTTAGTTCCAGTTAGTTCCAGGTGGTTTCAGGTGGTTTCAGGTGGTTTCAGAGTCCTGGGCTGGCATGGCCTTGTCGACCACGTGACGGACGGATTTTGTTGAGACAAAGGAAAAGTGAAAGGCCTGTCCGTGGGGACAGCTTTCAGCGAGAAGACAAAGGGGATGAGAAGAAAAGAATAAGAGGAGAACAAAAAGAGCGTTTCTAGCTTGGAGCGTCCTTTTGATACCTGGCCCGCAGGGCATGCTGGGAGCGAAAGGGGCGGGCGCTACTGCGAAACTTCCTGTTTAACATTTTCCTGACCGAGAAAATAAAACTGGAGTAACGTAAATGATAATGGCAAAAAAACATTGAACCCTGTTTTAACATTTACACGTTAAACACTTTTGGCAGTTTGTGCACATTATTTCTTGAGGTAGATACATTTTACGTCTTCTTTCACCTGTGATGGGCGCTCGAGTTAAAGCATTGGGAATATAAAACCTTAAACAGTGGAAAAATACGTAACACAAGGTGAAACATGCGGTGTAGGGAGTTGATTCGGACACATTCATGGCATAATCACATAAAACAGTTTTCATCGGGGCGTCTTCCTGTAAGACTGTGGGGAGAAGAAGATCTGTTATCAGAAAAGTAGCAGCTCCCTGCGGTGAGGGAGACAGGGAGAACGAAAAACCCCCAATGTTCAAAGAGAGATTTTCTGTTATCTGGCCGTGGAATGTCCATCTCCATTCCCCTACACAGATCAGGTTTAAACTGGATTTAGACTGAAAGCCACAATCTGCTTTTGTTCCTCCATGGAGGGAGGATAAATTATACTTAAGAATTCATCTTAAGTATAATTATGTTTTTTTTTTCTTTGAGTCCAGCTTTTTTGCGACTTTAGATTCTTGCACATTTTCTCATCAAACATCAGTCAACATTTCACAAATTTGCGTTAGGGTTAGATGACAAAATGTGTTAGTGTTTGCATATGTTATAGTTTATTACTAAATATAGAATATATCATTGATAATATCTTCTTTAATTTGTGTAGATACATTTTATTACCTCTAGTCCCTAGGCATCTTCCATTAAACGCACTATTTGACACTTTCACATTTGCTGAATAAAATTCCTGCCAGCTCATTCATTAATACCACCTTAAATGCTTAATCCAGTCTGGTGCACTTACTCATTAATACCACCTTAAATGCTTAATCCAGTCTGGTGCACTGCTCTAATTGACTGAATAGCTGTGATTTGTCATTTCTGAGGCAGGCAGGGGGTTCTCACCACAGGAAACACCACTTTCCTCAGTCAGAAATGAGACCGGCCGATCTGCAGAGAAAGTCCTCACGCAATATAATGCTTCAAATGAATTTTAGCCAAGTACAAGTAAAAGTAGATATCCAAATGATTTTTCAAGTATTAATTGGTGAAAAATGCATCATATTTATAATGTGATGTCATAAAAGGAATGGACATGGATGTTCTGTTTTCTATTTCTAATCGTCCATCATTTTCCGCACATCCAGAGTCTCAGAGGCATCAGTCGAAATGTGGAGGAGACTGCACTGAGATGTCCCGCACTCGGCCGCCCCGCCCCTTCTTCTTATAGTGATTCTAATGGAATGATTACTTTGTAGGAATAGGCTAATTAAGCCCAACGCTACAAGGTGTATTTCTTTAACATGGACTTGTCTGTGGAGGGTCTGTAGGCTGTGATTAGGATTTTGAAATGGATTCTGTAGTGGACAGGTAAACAGTGAGGCATGCCGAGGGTGGGAGTGATGTGGTGCTTTTAGTCAGTACGACGATTGGTTTGTGTTTTATTGAGACCGGAGAGGAGGATGACGAAATGAAAGCCTGTATGATCAATTTAAGTTTGGGACAGGATAGTATAGGTCAAAGTTTGGACATGTTTTTGAGCTGGAAGGAGCTCAAAAACATGTCCAAACAGAGACAGATTTTGGGATGTTTCGGCTCAAAATTGTTGGCCTGTTCATAAATAGTTTATTTGGGAGGAGTGAAGGTTAGAATTTAGGGCCCTAATGCGTCTTGGCGATGGTATTGTGAGAACTTCTGCTTTATTAGAGTTGATAAGAATAGATGTCAGACATTTGAGCAGGATTCAGAGACTTTCAATGCGAAGCCAGAAAAAAAGTCCTACATTTACGAGAATAAAGTCATAATTTGATGAGAATAAAGTCATCAATTTATGAGAATAAAGTTCTAGTCAAAATAAAGATGTAATTTTTCAAAATATGAAGTCACATTTAAACGTTTAGCGGCCGGTGTCGATGTTCTGATTCAAAGTGACATGAGAAATTCACTTTGGTCACCACGGCCGGGACGCAACTCATTTGGCTTAGATGAGTTGACAGCTTAGAACTAAATAAAAGCCTGTAATAGATGTTAAAATGTTTCCTGTCCTTTAAAACAATGTCTTACGTGGGTGCTGATTACAAGACACTGCAGTTTAGCAGCACCTCTCCTATTACGCATCATTCACCTTTTCTTTGTCTTTGTGAAGAAGTCGAGGGTGCAGATTATTGGTGAAAATAGTCTGATGCCCCGTTCAGACCAGTGCGGCATAAGCGTCCAGTTTACATTCAAAGTCTATGTAAACGCGCGTCGAGCACCTCCTGCGTTTTTGCGGCGCGATTCGCCATGGAGCGCGGCGCGGGCGATTTTGAGTTTTCAACGCTCTAGACGCTTTGGCGGGCGTATAAGCTTCAATGCCTCAAACTGTTTCGCCGCAAATAAGTTCAGATTGTTGAGCTTTTCTGCGGCGCGGCGGGACAGCGGCCAATCAGAGATGACGCTCCGGTGACGTACGTACACATTTCCCCCCGAGAAGAACCGGCACCACAACAATGGCAGACGATAAACTATAGTGCGGTGTGTCAACACAAGGAGCTTTATGACGTGTCTTTGGTGGAAGACAAGAAGGACGAGCCTGGAGGACGATCAGAGGAGACTGGACTGTGGGACAGTTATTACAACTTTGAGACAATTAAAATCTATGTGTTGATAGTTGATGCGGTCAAAATAATTTGCGCTGGTTTGTGTTTGACATCTGTAGAAGAGTAGGGACGCATGAAGGGGCCAGAAGACAGAGGACATGTGCAGAAGAGTAGGGACACATGAAGGGGCCAGAAGACAGAGGACATGTGCAGAAGAGTAGGGACACATGAAGGGGCCAGAAGACAGAGGACATCTGTAGAAGAGTAGGGACGCATGAAGGGGCCAGAAGACAGAGGACATGTGTAAATGAGTAGGGACACATGAAGGGGCCAGAAGACAGAGGACATGTGCAGAAGAGTAGGGACACATGAAGGGGCCAGAAGACAGAGGACATGTGCAGAAGAGTAGGGACACATGAAGGGGCCAGAAGACAGAGGACATGTGTAGAAGAGTAGGGACGCATGAAGGGGCCAGAAGACAGAGGACATCTGTAGAAGAGTAGGGACGTATGAAGGGGCCAGAAGACAGAGGACATCTGTAGAAGAGTAGGGACACATGAAGGGGCCAGAAGACAGAGGACATGTGTAGAAGAGTAGGGACGCATGAAGGGGCCAGAAGACAGAGGACATCTGTAGAAGAGTAGGGACGCATGAAGGGGCCAGAAGACAGAGGACATCTGTAGAAGAGTAGGGACACATGAAGGGGCCAGAAGACAGAGGACATGTGCAGAAGAGTAGGGACGCATGAAGGGGCCAGAAGACAGAGGACATCTGTAGAAGAGTAGGGACGCATGAAGGGGCCAGAAGACAGAGGACATCTGTAAAGAGTAGGGACGCATGAAGGGGCCAGAAGACAGAGGACATCTGTAGAAGAGTAGGGACACATGAAGGAGCCAGAAGACAGAGGACATGTGCAGAAGAGTAGGGACACATGAAGGGGCCAGAAGACAGAGGACATGTGCAGAAGAGTAGGGACGCATGAAGGGGCCAGAAGACAGAGGTCAGAGTCCTCCAGCTTTGAGAGGGAGGTGCTGGCAGCGCTCTGGGACCTCCTCCTGCAGAGGGTTCCAGCTCAGTCAAAAGAATGTGTAAAATAACAAATAATTCATTTGATTTCAATCTGGAACCACTGGAGCTGAAGATGAGATGAATGAGCTGCATCTTCTGTAGGAGAGGAAAGACTCATCCAAGAGTCATTGTCAATGACTCTTGGATGAGAGTCGAAACGTCTATTTAATCTAACTGAGTCCAGATGAAACAACTGAAGCTTTTTCTACTATGGAACACGCCTGGACGAATGAGGGATTACACCGACAAAACAAACAAATAACCATATAGCCTAAATTTAGTTTACTTGTACTTTCATTAAATATACCACAATCGAATTTTAAATGTTGCGCTATAACAACATATCAACGCTATGAAAACTATGTTTAATTTTTACTATCTATGTACTTTTCATTGGTTTTATACACATACACAGCACATACACAACACATACACAACACATACACAGCACATACACAACACATACACAACACATACACAGCACATACACAACACATACACAGCACATACACAGCACATACACAACACATACACAACACATACACAGCACATACACAACACATACACAGCACATACACAACACATACACAGCACATACACAGCACATACACAACACATACACAGCACACACACAACACATACACAGCACATACACAACACATACACAGCACATACACAACACATACACAACACATACACAGCACACACACAACACATACACATCACATACACAGCACACACACAACACATACACAACACATACACAACACATACACAGCACATACACAGCACATACACAACACATACACAGCACACACACAACACATACACAGCACATACACAACACATACACAGCACATACACAACACATACACAGCACACACACAACACATACACAACACATACACAACACATACACAGCACATACACAGCACATACACAACACATACACAGCACATACACAACACATACACAGCACATACACAACACATACACAACACATACACAACACATACACAGCACATACACAACACATACACAACACATACACATCACATACACAGCACACACACAACACATACACAACACATACACAACACATACACAGCACATACACAACACATACACAGCACATACACAGCACATACACAACACATACACAGCACATACACAACACATACACAGCACATACACAACACATACACAACACATACACAACACTTACACAGCACATACACAACACATACACAACACATACACAACACATACACAACACATACACAACACATACACAGCACATACACAGCACATACACAACACATACACAGCACATACACAGCACATACACAACACATACACAGCACACACACAACACATACACAGCACATACACAACACATACACAACACATACACAACACATACACATCACATACACAGCACACACACAACACATACACAACACATACACAACACATACACAGCACATACACAACACATACACAACACATACACAACACATACACAACACATACACAACACATACACAGCACATACACAGCACATACACAACACATACACAGCACACACACAACACATACACAGCACATACACAGCACATACACAGCACATACACAACACATACACAGCACATACACAGCACATACACAACACATACACAGCACATACACAACACATACACAGCACATACACAACACATACACAACACATACACAACACTTACACAGCACATACACAACACATACACAACACATACACAACACATACACAACACATACACAACACATACACAACACATACACAACACATACACAGCACATACACAGCACATACACAACACATACACAGCACATTCACAGCACATACACAACACATACACAGCACACACACAACACATACACAGCACATACACAACACATACACAGCACATACACAACACATACACAGCACATACACAGCACATACACAACACATACACAGCACATTCACAGCACATACACAACACATACACAGCACACACACAACACATACACAGCACATACACAACACATACACAGCACATACACAACACATACACAACACATACACATCACATACACAGCACACACACAACACATACACAACACATACACAACACATACACAGCACATACACAACACATACACAACACATACACAACACATACACAACACATACACAACACATACACAGCACATACACAACACATACACAGCACATACACAACACATACACAGCACATACACAACACATACACAACACACACACAACACATACACAGCACATACACAACACATACACAGCACATACACAACACATACACAACACATACATATCACATACACAGCACACACACAACACATACACAACACATACACAACACATACACAGCACATACACAACACATACACAGCACATACACAACACATACACAACACATACACAGCACATACACAACACATACACAACACATACACAGCACATACACAACACATACACAGCACATACACAGCACATACACAGCACATACACAACACATACACAACACATACACAGCACATACACAACACATACACAGCACATACACAACACATACACAACACATACACAACACATACACAGCACATACACAACACATACACAGCACATACACAGCACATACACAACACATACACAGCACATACACAACACATACACAACACATACACAGCACATACACAGCACATACACAACACATACACAGCACATACACAACACATACACAACACATACACAACACATACACAGCACGTACACAACACACACACAACACATACACAGCACATACACAACACATACACAACACATACACAGCACATACACAGCACATACACAACACATACACAGCACATACACAACACATACACAGCACATACACAGCACATACACAACACATACACAGCACATACACAACACATACACAACACATACACAACACATACACAGCACGTACACAACACACACACAGCACATACACAGCAGATACACAGCAGATACACTTTATTATTGCGCTCAGACATGAATATTTGTGTACTGACCTGATGGACAGATGGACAGATGGACAGATGGACAGATGGACAGATGGACAGATGGACAGGCGTCTGTAGTTGTTGTCCTCGCACATGTCCGCGCAACAATGCGGGAAAACAAGTCATCAAACAGGACCCGGGACAAACGAAACTACAGCTGAGAGCGATGTTTATCCAGTCTTGAGGCAAATGATGGTATTGACTCAACTGGGATCACTGGTGGATCCAGACACGCCGCCGAGCGTCTCTGTTTTTGGGCTTTGAAAAGCAAATACGCAAAAGGCACTTTCTCAACTTTGATCCGCCATTAGAGAAGCCAGACTGACCACACCTCCACTGCACTGACCACACCTCCACTGCACTGACCACACCTCCACTGCACTGACCACACCTCCACTGCACTGACCACACCTCCACTGCACTGACCACACCTCCACTGCACTGACCACACCTCCACTGCGTCTGCTTATTATTTTCGGCTCTGCGTCGAGAACGCGGCTTATTTGCGTTTGTCTTCAAATGTACAGGCGTCCAACTTCTGCGTAACGCGTGAATAGGCGTCTGCGGTGTGAACGGGCCATGAGACTCCCTCACTTGCCGCAGAGTCTCAGACTATTTGGCTTTGAACGCGATCGGTGTCCTGCCCAGTGCCCCAAGTGCTGAGCTCCACACGCATGCCATTAACCAGAAGGACATGGGGGCACTGCAGGGGGGACATTATTTGTGATGTCTAAAGGCGCCATTTGCATCTTGGCTGTGGTGCTGAAAGTGAAACACTTTGCTGCGTCATTTTGCAAAGACTAGATGTCAGTCCTTCCATACATCCATCTTCCTCCGCTTATCCCAGACTTCCTTCTCCCCAAACACTTCTTCCAACTCCTCCGGGGGGATCCAGAGGCGTTCCCAGGACAGCCGAGAGACATAGTCCCTCCAGCGTGTCCTGGGTCTTTCACGGGGCCTCTTCCTGGTGGGACATGCCCCAAACACCTCCCCAGGAAGGCGCCCAGGAGGCATCCGGAACAGATGCCCGAGCCACCTCAGCTGGCTCCTCTGGATGTGGAGAAGCAGCGGCTCTACTCTGAGCTCCTCCCGTTTGACTGAGCACCTCACCCTAACTCTAAGGGAGCGCCAAGCCACACGGCGGAGGAAACTCATTTCAACCGCGATCTTGTCCTTTCGGTCACTACCCAAAGCTCATGACCATAGTTGAGGGTAGGAACGTAGACCGACCGGTAAATAGAGAGCTTTGCCTTTCGACTCAGCTCCCTTTTCACCACAACAGTCCGATGAGTGAGATCGACAGGCGGATCGGTGCAGCGGCTGCAGTGATGCAGTCGCTGCACCGATCCGCCCGTCGATCTCACGCTCCATCCTTCCCTCACTCGTGAACAAGACCCCGAGATACTTGAACTCCTCCACTTGAGGCAAGGACTCCCCGCCCACCTGAAGAGGGCAAGACACCTTTTTCCGGTCAAGAACCATGGCCTTGGATTTGGAGGTGCTGATTCTCATCCCAGCCGCTTCACACTCGGCTGCAAACCGTCCCAGTGCATGTTGCAGGTCCGGGTTTGATGGAGCCATCAGGACAACATCGTCTGCAAACAGCAGAGATGAGATCCTGTGGTCCCCAAACCGGACACCCTCTGACCCCTGACTGCGCCTAGAAATTCTGTCCATAAAAATTATGAACAGAACCGGTGACAAAGGGCAGCCCTGGCGGAGTCCAACATGCACTGGGAACTGTGGGAATGTCGGTCCCTGAATCTTAAAATGTTGACTTTATTCTCGTAATATTACGATTTTATTCTTATTATTTTATTCTCGTAAAATTATGACTTAAATGTTGAAATGTTATGAGTTTGTTCTCGTAAATGTAGGACTTTTGTAGGATTGATTGAGTAGAGGATGGACAATAAAGTGATTGTATGTGAGCGGAAACAGCCAGAGACGACGGAGCAATTCATGATACAAAGTATTCCTGGACCAACAGACGGCAGAACTTTTTCAGAAAGCTAGTTTCTTTATTTTCATTCAGGGTTATGGGCATAAAATGTTGACTAATAGGTTGACACTCGTGGGGAGGTTTATGGAGGCAGTTGAGGTCGGGGGAACATCTGCAACTGTATGTTGAAAATGTCAAAATGTTTTCTTCAGGAGACAAAAAGGGAGATTGCAGTTTAGAGGACATGAGACCATTTAGTGTATCATAGACTACGTTTCGTTTATTAGCAGCAATAAGTTCTCTTACATAGGCAGCTCGAGCTTTGTTAATGACTGAATTAAGATAAAGTAAGAGCTCTTTAAAATAGAGGCAGTGAATTTTGGAGGATAGGTTGAAGAGGCCACAGTCATGATCTGTCACACTTAACTCTTCAGATCCCACCATGTCAACAGTGAGAGCGTAAAACCCTGACCGGGCACGGGTCACTAAAGTGCAGGCAGAAATGGAAGGAGTCAGTGAGATTAATAAAAATCTTTGCAAGATTGTTTGATGAATCATTGATGGCCATATTAAAATCTCCAAGCACGATCATTTTGTCAAGTTTAATAATAGAAGTAAGAAATCAAAGAAATGCAGAAAGAAGAAGAGCGCAGCCATTAGAGTTATCTTGTCTAATAATAATAAAATAATGAAAACGAAAAAAAAATTATGGCTGCCCACAAGTCCGAAGATTCACAAGTCCGAAGATTCACAAGTCTGAAGGTTCACAAGTCCGAAGGTTCACAAGTCCGAAGGTTCACTAGTCCGAAGGTTCACTAGTCCGAAGGTTCACTAGTCCGAAGGTTCACAAGTCCAAAGATTCACAAGTCCGAAGGTTCACTAGTCCGAAGGTTCACTAGTCCGAAGGTTCACAAGTCCGAAGTTTCACAAGTCCAAAGATTCACAAGTCCGAAGGTTCACTAGTCCAAAGGTTCACTAGTCCGAAGGTTCACGAGTCCGAAGGTTCACTAGTCCGAAGGTTCACTAGTCCGAAGTTTCACAAGTCCGAAGGTTCACTAGTCCGAAGGTTCACTAGTCCGAAGGTTCACTAGTCCGAAGGTTCACAAGTCCGAAGTTTCACAAGTCCAAAGATTCACAAGTCCGAAGGTTCACTAGTCCAAAGGTTCACTAGTCCGAAGGTTCACGAGTCCGAAGGTTCACTAGTCCGAAGGTTCACTAGTCCGAAGATTCACAAGTCCGAAGGTTCACAAGTCCGAAGGTTCACTAGTCCGAAGGTTCACTAGTCTGAAGATTCACAAGTCCGAAGGTTCACTAGTCCGAAGGTTCACTAGTCCGAAGGTTCACAAGTCCGAAGGTTCACTAGTCCGAAGGTTCACTAGTCCGAAGATTCACAAGTCCGAAGGTTCACAAGTCCGAAGGTTCACTAGTCCGAAGGTTCACTAGTCCGAAGGTTCACAAGTCCGAAGGTTCACTAGTCCGAAGGTTCACTAGTCCGAAGATTCACAAGTCTGAAGGTTCACAAGTCCGAAGGTTCACAAGTCCGAAGGTTCACTAGTCCGAAGGTTCACTAGTCCGAAGATTCACAAGTCCGAAGGTTCACTAGTCCGAAGGTTCACTAGTCCGAAGGTTCACTAGTCCGAAGGTTCACAAATTCAAAGGTTCACTAGTCCGAAGGTTCACTAGTCCGAAGGTTCACTAGTCCGAAGGTTCACAAGTTCAAAGGTTCACTAGTCCGAAGGTTCACTAGTCCGAAGGTTCACTAGTCCAAAGGTTCACTAGTCCGAAGGTTCACTAGTCCGAAGGTTCACTAGTCCGAAGGTTAGGGGCTAGGGTTGGGTTAGGGTTCGGACTTGTGAACCTTCGGATTTGTGGGGTCGAACCAAAAAATGTGTTCAGTGCAAAAGAGCCAAACAGAAGGAATGAAGAAGCGTCTGCTCCACTTTGGCAGAACAACAGTGATTATTAGTGCTTCAGTCTTTCAGTCGAACAACAACAAAAACATGGAATAATACCTTACACTTTAATGTACTTTACAGGCTTGTCAAAGCCTCTCTAAGTCCTACTGGTGTCATCATTCTTTCATCCCTCACTCAGTGGTGCCCTGGGGCAGACTGGTGGAAGGGAGGCTGCCTATCTGTGGTAATGACCCCTCCGACCAACACCACCATTCACGCTCACAACACTTTCATACGAGGAAATGTGGGTGAAGCAACTGCCGCCCCAAACGTTAAAAAAAAAATCACAGGAATTCAATGTAAAATAAATACTTTGAAAAAAAAAACACTATAAATAACTGTAACACTTGGAGTTAATTGTATGTATTTGTCTAATACTTCTTTCATCAGTCAACTCTTACAAGAAAAGCTGGATGTCATGTGATGGATGTTTTTCTTCTCTGATCCGATGAGTAAAACTGCAGATTCCCTCTTCACGCTTCAGTCACATTTAAGTCTTTGTGACAGTGGGTTTTGAAGTTTGGCTCGGAGCAGGACACGTTCTGCTTTAGACAAATGCCATTTCCCTCAGTGCTCCATCCATCTCTGCTCCACTCTCACCTCTGGCTGAAGGTGGAGGATGTAGATTGCCCATGCAAAGGTCAGAAGAAGAACACCATGGATGATTTGACTTCTAAGGCCAATATCAAAATGAGAATGTTTGTATTTGAATAGGAAGTTATAGCAAGGAGTAAGGAACGGGACATGTGCGGCTTCCAACAATGCACTGCAAAGATCACCCTGAAGGATTAGAATAAACAGATTATTTAATATCATCGCCCTTCAAGGCAATGATATGTGATTGTGATTTTGGGCATTGCAAAAGTAAATTGAATTGAAATTGAACAACATAAACGCACAAATAACTCCACTTTATAAACATATAAGGTGTATAGCTGTTTTAGAGCAATTTTATTTTTTTTGGAAACAAGTTAATGTAATCTCTCGTTTGCCCAGCAGAAGTTCATAGTCGAAAAGATTCCAACCTCATTTACAAAAGAGTGCGTCACTTGAAAGAGCACATACGAACAAAGCCCCAATTCCTTATACATAAACAAATAATCACATTCATAAAATCCTCCTCCTGATGCACTTTCCTCCTTGAAAGTGTCTTGGAGCAGCAGAATTCCACAAACACGATCTCACCTCATGCCACCGCGCCAGGTTTACGTCTCCATTTCACCAGAAAAAGACTTTTACCTGAGATGTACTTAAACATGAGCCGATAATGAGAGGGAAAGTGAACTCTGCTTCTCTGACACACACATTTGACACACAAATTTACACATTTGAAAAGAACTGCTTTATTGAAACGACTGATGTTTGGGAGCACATAGAAGAGGGCTGAATAATGCTCACACAGCTTTGTGCATGTAGATGTGCACGAAGAGGTTCGACGTGGAGGAGGGCACGGACTGTATCTGTGTGTTTAGTTTGGCCACTCGTTGTGTGCGATTGAATTCGTGTGTACCCTGTACGGCAGCTTGCGACCTGGTGTGAAGGTGCGTAATGTTTCATTATACCTTTGACGCAGAGAGCAGCTTTCACGCCTCGTTTTGTGCGTACAGAGCTCTGTAAATGAGGCTCTGTGACATTGTTTTTGAAATCAAGACGTTTAGAACAAAGGCTGCTACGAATAAGTCATTGTGACCAGTCAACTAAAACCACTAAAACTGCTTTTTTAGTGCAATGAGGAAGAAACATGTGCTTCTTGTGGTCCAATTCCTGGGTGTGGTGGTTTTTATTGAACAGCTGTTCACTGCAGGTCTGAAGGCTCCTCACGGCTCTTCACAGCTCCTCAGGTCTCTTCACGGCTCCTCACGGCTCTTCACGGCTCCTCGCGGCTCTTCACGGCTCTTCACGGCTCCTCGCGGCTCTTCACGGCTCCTCACCACTCCTCACCGCTCTTCACCCCTCCTCACGGCTCCTGTCTGTTCCTCACGGCTCTTCACGGCTCCTCACAGCTCTCCACAGTTCCTCACGGCTCTTCACCTCTCCTCGCCGCTTCTCTCTGTTCCTCACCACTCCTCACGGCTCTTCACAGCTCCTCACGGCTCTCCACGGTTCCTCACTGCTCTTCACCTCTCCTCTCTGTTCCTCACGGCTCCTCACCTCTCCTCACTGCTCCTTACACCTCATTGGTTCTTAAGCCGTCCTCACACTGCGGCATCAAATTTGGGCCCGACACAGAAGTTGGACGCCTGTACATTTGAAGACAGACGCCTGTCACTATACTCATCAGCAGACGTGCGTCCGAGTCGTCCTGCACATGCGCAGTGGACGAGTTGTGCTGTGTCGCTTTTCTCGTGGTGTTATGGAGTTTAATGGCGGAACATGGCTTTGGTTTATTAACTTAACAAAGTCGAAAAACGGAGGCGATGGGCCCCAGGGCCCGTCTGGGACCAGCACATACTTCAGAGCTGAGCAGTTAATTCTCAAAGGAAAAGGAAAAGGATAGGGAAGGGCTTCTTTGAGGCTTCTTTCCGCAGACCGACTACATCCGAGACACTGTCAGTATACAAATGTAGTGTACCTGTGCAGTATCTGTCATTACTGTTATTATGCTTGTTTCAAAATCAAAGTACAAGGACTATGGAATATATGCCTACATTTCAAATATGTCTATCTAAAATATCATAAGCAAAATATCAACAAAATAACAATAAAAATACAAATTATATTTAAATATATCATTAGATTACATAACACTTATTCTTTCCAATTCTACTGTCTCAATATACTGTCCCAAATATGACTATATAATCTGTAAACTATAATGTAATTCACCATCTATGTGTTCCTCTCTCACCTGTGTCTCCTGCATGTGTTAGCACGTTAGCTGTAGCATGTTGCAGAACATCGTAAAGGTCATTGGAGAAACACAAGGAGGCGTCGGCACATTTCATGGGTCTCTTCTCGCTCCTGATATTTTTCGGTGTAAGATTTGAGCACAAACGTGGTTGGAAAGGTCAGTATTTGCATGCTGTGTGGACTGTCGAGAGCGGCATCCATTTCACCACTCACAATAATTACAAAACAGATTGAAATGCAAAATAAGGAATTCAGATAGTAGTTTTGTCCTGAAGCTAGAGCTAGAACTACGGTTTTATAAAATGTAACTCAAAATGAGAAGAGGAAAACATTTCGAACAAACTGTTGCACTGTTGGAGAAATGGTTTGTAAAGGGTCTGCTATTCCAATCCTGTGTATTATTTATTTTATTGTTTTTATATGAGAACAAAAAAAAATATTAAAAAACGTGTTTTCTGTATTTTAATAAAGTCCACTGTTATTTTACATCTCTCAAAAACATAGTTTATAAATGTGGAGTTGTTTCATGCATGTGTCCAAGAAGTGCTATCTTCTGTTTAATGTCCATTCAACACAATCATTTCAAATGGCAGATGCAGAGTAAACATAGCAGCTATTGTTGTTGGCCTCATTCCTACACTTTTAGAACCAATATTAAGTATTATTTGTTATTTGACAATAGCAGTAACTCTGGAGGTGGCACACCAGCTGCATCATTCCATGGATATAGAAGGGTAAACCCACACTGTACTTCAGAACATTACAGCCAAAGCGAAGATTATTTCCATGGAAACAACCAGGTGGGGGCTCCTCCAGGGCAAGTACCAGTCACGTTAATGGAAATGCAAGCCCTCTTCCAGTAAGGACACATATTATGTAATGCCACAGTTGTAACCTGCAGAAGACACAAAAGCAGCCGTGTTTTGACTGTCAGATTGTCTTGTTTAATTCTGCTCTTGAAAGTCCCTCTTCTCTGCCCCCCAGATCTTTCACATTGACTCCTGCTCTCGTTATAGAGTTTCAATCTGAGTGAATTAACTAGAGTTTCCCTCAGCCCCTAATCATTTTAAGCTGCCTGCTGAAACGGGGGCCAGGTGAATCGATAGCGTTTCCAATCGGATGCGTGCGCCGGTCTTATTGCCTTCTCCGAAACAGCATTGATGGATGAATCTAACACGAGTGGCCCCGGAATAGAACAAAGTCCACGGAGTGGGGCAGGCACGGCTTCAGCATTATTGATGAATTTATCAGAGTGCGGTCGCTCACAGGAACCAATCCTGATAGACTTGACAAGAGTTAGAGGTCGTGCAAGGATGCAAGGTATAAGAAATACATGTTTTAATGTGTGAGTTTGGATTTTTCAGTAAATTATAAGTAACTTTTCTGGTAGTTTTTTAGTCCGTTACTTGTCAGAAGTCAGAAGGGAGACTTGTTAAAGGTGGTATGGACGATTTTTTTCAGCAAATTTTTTTTATCATATTTCCTCGTGGCGTGGATAAATCATTAGTCTTGCCACGTGTCAATCATAAAACGCACCTATCGCTCACCTGCAGCCGCGTCAGGATCGTCCCCACGTTTCCGCGTGCCTAAGCGCATGGATCTATCATAATATAGTTCCCTCAGTGTACGGGGCAAAATGAAGACAGAGAAAGACAGTTGGAGCTGACGCAGAAGTGGACAGAAATCTACGGGAGACGAGAGATGTGATGTGATCCGTTGCGCTAATAAACAAACGCACGTGTGTGTTGTATCAGTCCACACGGGGGAGTGGCATGTGCACGGGGGAGTGGCATGTGCACGGGGGTGTGGCATGTGCACGGGGGAGGGGCATGCGCACGGGGGAGTGGCATGTGCACGGGGGAGTGGCATGCGCACGGGGGAGGGGCACGCGCACGGGGGAGGGGCACGCGCACTTCCGCCTGCGTTCTCAAATCGCCGAAAAATCGTCCATTGCGCCTTTAATGTTCACAAACGCATTATGTAATTGGTTTAGATTGCTTTTATTTTAGAATTCATGTGTTCAGAACCTGAATTTCATTAATGAAATCATCAGTTCAGCAACATAGATTTGATTTTAATGATCAATGTGGTGTCTTCAATGTCTTTGACTTGAAAGAATTTGATTATTGATCAAAAAAATGATCTTTCCTAGTTTAAATTTTTTTAAAAAATCATGAATGTCTTAAAACAAGACCACTAATATCGGCTTATTCAAACTTGCTCTTTTCTCGTCTCACATAGCACAGATTCTTCTTCTCTTCTTCTCTAATAGCCGTTGTCTTTTTGTACATAAAAACTTCAAATGGAACGTAACATTTTTGTATGTACTTAATAAATGAGACCCTGATCTGTGGAGAGAGGATTCCAGAAGAAAAATATGTTTGGTGAAACATTCTAGGCAAAGCTCTTCCTGTTTCGACCAGCCAGAGCGGCACACACCAACACAACTCTGCTCCAGTACAACAACTAGAAATACTACTCCCTAAAAATGTATCATAGGCTAATCCTACAGAAAGTCCTTCTGATCTAGCCTGGTTCACAGTCTGCTGAAGGGTCTTCTCCTGACGGACTTCATCAGCTCTGCTTTTGTGTCATGACTCTTCAGTAACCATGACATCTGTGGCTAAACAAAATGAAAGCGTATTTGGACGAGTGTTGTGAGGCAAGAGTATCACAACAAGAAGGTCGTGGGTTTGATTCTCGGGGTCTTTCTGTGCTGAGTCACTGGTAAAACCTTGAATCAATATCAATAAGCTCTACGAACCAAAGCGAGGGAGGGTCTCGCTCTACCTATTGATTCCTTTCACACCTATTGATATGTTGAACAAAGAGAATATGCTACAAAATCCTGTTTTAAAATTCACAAAGATGGTACAGCTGGAGGTTCATAAATGCTGCAAGCTTTCCCCAAGGTCCAAAAATACTGGTCTTTTGTAGTCCTAAACACAAGATAGAAAGGTTTAATACCATACGATTGAACATATCAGGCAAAGAAAATACACCTCCTTGGAGACAACCAGTTGAATAGTGCACCATTATTGTTAGTAACCAATCCGATTATACAATAGTGTGATCTTTTAGTTGACTTTGACACTATAGATTCCACTAACACCGATAAGAGCAACAGGCAAGGCAAGGCAAGGCAAGTTTATTTGTAGAGCACATTTCATACACAAGGCAATTCAAAGTGCTTCACAGCAGGAAAAATGCATTCAAATCACAAAGAAATTACAGAAATACAATAAAATTAACTAAATTAAAAATTATCAATCCAACTGATTTTCTAAACTAATAAAATCACAAACAAAAGAGAAGAGTGCAAAGAAAAAATCCTTTTAGTCATATGCGCAGCTAAACAAAACAGTTTTTAGCTTAGATTTGAACATTGTCAGAGTAGAAGCCTGTCTCACATCTTCAGGAAGACTGTTCCAGATTTTAGCTGCATAAAACTGAAACGCAGATTCCCCATGTTTTGTCCTGACTCTGGGCACCAGCAGGAGGCCGGTCCCTGAGGTCCTCAGAGTCCGAGATGGTTCATATGGCACTAACATATCCAAGATGTACTTTGGTGCTAGGCCATGGAGAGACTTGTACACAAGCAGAGCTGCTTTAAAGTCTATTCTCTGAGCCACAGGGAGCCAGTGCAGAGACCTGAGAACAGGACTAATGTGATCATACTTCCTGGTTCTAGTCAGGACCCGAGCAGCAGCGTTCTGGATGTACTGCAGCTGTTTTACAGCTCGTTTGGAGAGACCAGTGAGCAGGCCGTTACAGTAGTCTAATCTACTGGAGACAAACACATGGATAAGTCTCTCTAAATCTGGTTTTGACACTATATTTTTGATTTTGGCAATGTTTTTTAGATGGTAAAAAGCTGCTGATGTTATTGATTTGACGTGGCTATTAAAGTTCAAGTCTGAGTCCATTATTACCCCCAGATTTCTAATTTGGTTTGTAGGTTTTAGAGCGAGACTCTGGAGGTGACCGCTAACACTTTCTCTTTGTTTCTGTGGGCCAAAAACGATTATTTCAGTCTTGTCTGAGTTCAGCTGGAGAAAGTTGTTTTGCATCCACAAACTGATCTGTTGGATGCAGTGACAGAGTGAATCTACTGGTCCATAGTCACCTGCTGATAGTGAAACATAGATCTGAGTGTCGTCTGCATAATTGTGATAGGACACATTTTCACTGCGTATCAACTGACCTAACGGCAGCATGTAGAGGTTGAACAGAAGGGGACCCAGGACTGACCCTTGGGGCACTCACTCTGAGACACAGCTACCAATTTCAACAAAGTACTTCCTGTCTTCCAGATAGGACCTTAACCAGTTTAGGGCAGTGCCAGTGATGCCCACCCAGTCCTCTAGTCTCTGTAAGAGGATCCCATGATCGACAGTGTCAAAAGCAGCACTCAGATCTAACAGAATTAAGACTGAGGCTTTGCCCGTGTCAGTGTTCAGGCGGATGTCATTTGTCACCTTGACAAGAGCAGTCTCAGTGCTGTGATGAGGTCTAAAACCTGACTGAAAAACATCAAATGAGTTGTTTATTAAGAGGAAATCTGTGAGCTGTTGGTAAACAACCTTTTCAAGGACTTTGCCCCAAAATGGCAGATTAGAGATGGGCCGGTAATGACTCAGTACTGCGGCATCAAGACTGCTCTTCTTTAGGAGAGGCTTTATGACCGCAGTTTTCAAAGACATTGGGAATGTTCCAGATTGAAGCGACATGTTAACTATGTGAGTGAGTGGTGCTAACAAACTGTTCAGCACAGACTTTAGAAATCTGGTGGGTAACACATCAAGGCAGCATGTAGATGAACTCAGACTGGTGATGATCTCATGGACAGTTTTGTCAGTTACTGATGCAAAGTGAGTCAGCTCTAAGTGTCTTGGTGGTTTTAGGGTAATTTTTTGCATTGTGGGATTTATAGCATTTTTAATGCCCTGAACTTTGTCATTAAAGAATAATGCAAACTCATTACACTTGGATATGGAAATGAGTTCTAACGGCAGCTGAGCTGGAGGGTTTGTTAATCTGTTTACTGTGGCAAACAGGACACGCGAGTTGTTACTGCAGCTTCCAATTATTTCAGAAAAATATCTTTCCCTAGTTCTACATAAGATTAGGTTGTACATATTCAGCTTTTCTTTGTAAATCTCTTTTTGAACCTGGAGCTTTGACTTGCGCCATTTCCGTTCGGCCCTGCGGCACTCCCTTTTCTGTGCCCTGACCGAATCATCATTTCTCCACGGCGCCTTCTGCTTATTTTTAACCATTTTAGCCTTTATAGGGGCGATGGTGTCCAGAACATTCAAAACACTAGATGTAACAGAGTTCAACAAATCATTTACATTAGAACATGAGACATTTTCAAAGTTTATCATTTCCATAAACAGTGCACCTGTGCCATCACTTATGTGTCTCCTCTGAACAACTGCAGGACCAACCGGAGGTTTGGGAGAAACAGACAGGTCAAAGAAGACACAGAAATGATCAGACAGAGCAACAACGATCACATTAACATTTGAAATATTTACCCCCTTTGTAATTATGAGATCTAGAGTGTGTCCTTTGCTGTGGGTGGGGCCTCTCACATGCTGAGTAAGACTGAAGGTTTCAAGGACAGCATCAAGCTCTTTAGCGTTTCTGTCACAAATATTATCAACATGCACATTGAAATCACCTGTAATGACCAAACCATCAAAGTCTGTGCATATGACTGAAAGCATCTCAGTAAAATCATCAATAAAACTTTGGCAGTGCTGGGGAGGCTTGTATAAAACAATGAAGAGAATGGATGGAGACCGTTTTAGCTCCATTTTAAAGGATACATACTCAAATGATGAAAACACCCCAAAAGACAACCTGCGGATAATTATTTCATCTCTAAAGACAGCACAGACTCCACCCCCTTTTTTGTTTTCTCGTGTTTCAGATTCAAACTTAAAGTTGGGTGGAGCAGATTCTATCAGAACTACATTTCCTGTGTTTTTGTCGAGCCATGTTTCAGTTAAAAACATAAAATCAAGATTATAAGAAGAAATAAAATTATTAATTAAGAGAGATTTGTTACATAAGGATCTGACATTTAGCACAGCAAGTTTCAGACTAGTTTCAGTGGGACTGGGCTTTATCTTTTCACAGGGAATATGAATCACATTTCTCAGATTGGGCCTGACTCGCATTTTGTTTTTCCATCTCTGTGATGATGTGACTACAGAAATAGCACTAGGGGGGGCTCTTTTTACATAGGGCCCCGGGTTGGTTTGATTTTTAATGTGACAATAAGTCCCGGCAACGCTGAGACCCAGTGCATCCTAGCTATGGGAGCAATGCTCTGTCCAGGCTGTAAACTCAGGGTCACTGGTGGTGTAATAAATGACAGGAGCGAACTAAGCAGTGAAGACTTATGTCCATCCAATAAAGCGCAGATGAGATCCGACACAGTGTAATGTGGACATGTGGCCCCTGACAGGAGTGATCCATAGAGCCTCTCAGACAGGAGCCCCGCCGCTGTAAAACACTGCAAATCTCTTCTTAAAACTGACCCTCTTTTGACACTTTAGCGCAGAAGGATGTAGTGGATGGTGATGTTGTCTGAAACCAGTTCTAATCTGTTGAGACAAATGTGCATGGATTTAACGATAAGCATATTGTTGCTTCTAATAATTGACAATAACAAGACAAGATTATGGTCTTTAAAATAAAAGTATTTATTCCCTACGATTACAAAACTAACAGATTAAAACACATGTCATGTCCCTCAAGTTCCCATCAGACATCTGGTCCTCATCTGGGGGCCTCTCACACACAGGACAAAGAATATGAATATTCATAAGAAGGTGGATCTTCTCTGGCACCTCTTGGTACCAGGCTGTACCTTCCAGGACGTCCTAATATGGTCGTGAGCTGAGACCCTTGACCGTTTTCTTTGATTCAGAAAGAGAAGATGGTTGGGGGGGAAGCATAAACAGACACAAGCAGACAGAGCAAGAATGTGCAGTGTGTGTGTGTGTGTGTGTGTGTGTGTGTGTGTGCTTGTGTGTGCGTGTGTGTGTCCAGTATGTAATAACAATAAAAAGGTATATTAATGCATTACAATATTAAATGCTTATTAATTCCTACATAATTTACATTTCATGACTCATCTAAATGGCTTCTTCAGTTCTGACTGGGACTGGTAAGTCTGGTAGCTCCTCTTTTCAGACAGATATTTAAGGCAGTGATTTAGAGCCCTGTCAGAACTAAAGAAGTTACTTGGATGAGTGGGCGAAACATATTCTCTCTTTTGTTCAGTTGACAGAATTCAATTTTCTTTTGCAAAGGAAACTGCGCGGATGACTGAGGGATGACATCGTAAATGTGTTTTTTGTCTCATACCATTATCACTTATACTGGACAGTGGGCAGTCTCTTTACAGTACAATGCATCTAGCCCATCCTCCATGGACAGAGGACAGCATACTAAAGAGTGTGCGGCTGTGTATGTGTGCGTGCGAGAGGGAATAATTGTGTAGCATAGGTTAACAAGAGTGCACAGTTGGAGTCTGGGAAGGACACTTAATATCCCAGCATGCATGGCGGCACTGCAGAGGAGAGCTTTGTTTTCCTGTGGCGTACGTCCTATGGGGTTAAGTGAGGACATCCATCACTCGTACCGCAGCTTTACATTAGACAGGCCACATTTTTAGGGATAAACATGGATGGATTAATTAGAATTGACAGCAAATGGTATGTTCAGTGCTTGACTCCTCAACCTATCTCTCACAAAGCTTATGAGTTATTTGTTTTGAAGCGTGGCTGTGGAATTTAAATGAGGACGTGCCTGTGATGTATAGCAGCAATTGACAGAGGTATATTAGATTCCAGGCAATTTCTTCTTTTTCGGTAAAATGTTTACTTATTGCACCGTGTTTGATTTCCAGACTTGAGTGACACATTAAGATTTACAAAATGTGCATGTTCTGACTGTGGTTGGGTCTCATTGACACGCTACTTCCCACAACTTAATGAGGAAATGGGCAGGAATTAGTCAGGTCAGGAATTGACTTTTGGCTCTATCTACCGGCTGCAGAGGGACGTAATGCGGTGAGATGAACAAATGCTAGCTTTCCTCTGACATGCTAATGTGGCCACATAGTTGTAATGACGGAGAGTTGAGACAGAAATGCTTGGAATGGGTCTGGTGATGATTTATAGATTTAAAAACAGCACAGAAGATCTCAACCTAGAGTGCCTCCTCAGACTGGGGCGAAGGTTCATCTTTCAACAAGACAATGACCAAAGTACACGGCCAAGGTAACAAAGGAGTGGCTACAGGACAACTCGGTGAATGTCCTCGAGTGGCCCAGCCTTATTACTTATTATGTCTTCTTTAATAGTTCACAGTTTTCTGTTGTTTTCTTAATGTTGCAGTGCTGTATGTAATAGTAAGTTGTCAAACTGCATGTTCCTTCTACCTACTCCTCTGCAAAGTCACATCAGCAGTGGGATTTTACCAGAAACCCAGAGTCAAAAACACATATTGAACTCTGCTGTGTGGACACGTGCACTGGTCCATGGGGGCTGTCGCTAATTGCCTGGCTCACTGTTAGCTTGCTCCTGGATGTAGCAGCAGTCATCTTTGGAGCCTCAGGGACACTGGCACTGCGCTCCATCCGCCGACAGCGCACTTTGACGTGGACTTTTCCTGTGCCTCTGCTCCCGTCCCTCTCGCCATCCCCCCTGGAGGTTCGCCTGCTATCAGAAGTGGCCTAGGCGTGATGGATTGGCATGCTGCTGGTGTCAAACTGTTTTATGGCGCCGAAATGAGGCGATCAGCCCGGCCAAGCTTCCTCCGAGGCAGTTGCTATCCACAGCCTAAATAGGAAATCAAAACAGGTGAAGTTTCATTATAGCGCGGTGTTAGCCTTCCTCCGCGCTAATGCATCCACCTCCATATGCCGGGCGGAAAAAAAGTTATTTCCATTTTCCAGAGGTCACACGTTCATATTTGTGTAATAGATGGATTTAGGAGCAAGGCAACACTGGCAGAAACAACTGCAGTCTCGTACATACTAATGCTAAACCACTGTTGTTGATTCTAAGGTGAAATGAAAAGATTATTGTGTTATTAAATGCACTGAATACAGGAGGAACCGATTCATACTTACATACTTATTGTAGCATGTATGTAGCATGTATATATATATATATATATATATATATATATATTTGTGTGATTCTCTGTTATGCTAATATACCAATGTCAATTGTAAGGCTAGGCATCACTTTTAATATATCAGGACCATGTGTTTTGTGTCAAAACAGTGCCATATTAAACTGGACTTACCCATTCAAGATTCAAGATGAAAAAGCTCTATTGTCTGTTGAAAACAACCCCTAAAACAGCTTTAATAAAAAATAGTAAATAGGCTTTAAAATCTGTCAGGCCCTCTGTTTCTATTTGAGGTAATCCTACTTTGATTATGACGTTACTACGTGTGCGGATCGGTGCAGCCTCTATGGGACTGTTGTGGTGAAGGCAAAGCATTCCTACTCTCACCTATGGTCATTAGCTTTGGGTAATGAGCAAAAGGACAAGATGGGGGATACAAGCGGTGGAAATGAGTTTCGTCCCCTGGGTGTCTGGGCGTTCCCTTAGAGACAGAATGAGGAGCTCAGTCACACAGGTGGAACTCAGAGTAGAGTGTGTGTGTGTGTTTGTGTGTTTGTGTGTGTGTGTGTGTGTGTTTGTGTGTTTGTGTGTGTGTGTGTGTGTGTGTGTGTGTGTTTGTGTGTTTGTGTGTGTGTGTGTGTGTGTTTGTGTGTTTGTGTGTGTGTGTGTGTTTGTGTGTGTGTGTGTGCGTGTGCGTGCGTGTGCGTGCGTGCGCGTGTGCTGTGTGCTGTGTGTGCGTGTGCGTGCGTGCGTGCTGTGTGCTGTGTGTGCGTGTGCGTGCGTGCGCGTGTGCTGTGTGCTGTGTGTGTGTGCGTGCGTGCGCGTGTGCTGTGTGTGCGTGTGCGTGTGCTGTGTGTGTTTTTGTGCGTGTGCGTGTGTCTGTTTAAGCAGAAGACGATGGATGGATGGATGGAATGAGTTGTAGTAATACATATATTTATTGAAGTTAAACCAGTATCAGTATTGATACTCCTGGGCTTTTAACTGTTTCCCCTCAGGGCTGACACCTTTAAGCAGGGACGTGGTAAACTTGGTAAACTTAAGGACTAAAATGTGATGTCAACACTGCTGATAACGGTTTACAATGATCACATCCTGCATACTTTGTGTTTTTGCAGGTGTTTCCTCTCATTGTTGGCTCTACTCTACTCAATATACTTATCCACTGAGTTTAGCTGTTTAAACACCACTTTAGTTTAGTATTTTAGTTTTCTGTGTTTACAAATTTATTTTTATAATTTCATTCTATATCAAAGCATTGTACTTGAAATTGTAACCATGGAGGAATGCATGTTATATAGTGCAAGAAATGACAAGTCCACAGGAAATTGAAAGACAAAAGTACTGCCCCCAAATGCTTGACTTCAGCATCTATTACAAAATTGTCATTCCAAAATATTCATGCCTCATCATGTTTTTTATTTTATTTTCTCTTTACATCACTACCCAACCACCACCTTTGTCAAATGAGGATTGTGTTCTCCAATATGCTGTTGTCTGTATTCACTTTGACAGAGGAGCCTCCCACAATTACACAAGTCACACATTTCTGCTCTTCTGTGCTGACAAAGAAGCCTCCAATTATGCACAAAAGGCAATCCACGAACAAGTCATTACTCAAAGTTGTCACAGCACTGAGCCTGAGCTCGTAGTGTTTCCATCAATCATCAAGTTCCTCATGCTTTGCTCTGCTTGAAGCCACGGAACTTGAAGCTCTAAAACAATAAATTTGTATGTATATATATATATATATATATATATATCCTCTTATTGTACATCATAAATATGCATACTAATTTACAACCTTCATCATTATCTGATATATGATAATGATCATTATCATATCATTATATCATAAATGTATTTATTTATTTTCTTATGGCTTTAATGTTATCTGTTTGGCATACATTGAATTATTTGTCAGAAAATTTACATTGTGGGTCTTTAAAGGACAAATATTATGCATTCTTTGTACTGTTATTAGCCTTTGGCATCTCATGTTTTAGAATTTAAAAAAAGTAGATGGACAAGATGTCAAATGACACTCATTTTAAAAATGCCTATTAATCTGAACAAGAAGACTGGGCTAGCGATGCTACAGCTAAGCTAACAAGCCGTGGCTCTGACTTCCAAGAATGGAGCTCTAACTCGGGCTCTGGTCCAAGCGCCGCTCTGGAGAAGATCGGAAAGGGGATTGACCCAGTGCTTTTGGATGCTCTGTGGGCGATACCTGACAACATTACAAAATGCAGTAGACCTGAAGATTTATGCAGTACTCGCTGGTATGCAGGCCTTAAATTCAAAGACTAACAAACCGAGCAACAGCAGCCGAAAAGGAAATCTCTGATTTAAAAGACACGGTCCCTTCCCTGACATGCTGGGGCGAACAAGCCAGGTGTGTGTCCTGATGGATCATGTGGACGACCTTGAGAATAATAGTTGTAGAAACAATCTGTGGATTGTCACTGAAGTTTATGGAGGCTTGGACCCTCGAACATCTAAAACGTTCAACAAAAGCCGGGAAAATAAAGCTTAACTGTGCATATCACTCCCTGGCTCCTAAGCCAGCTCCAAACCAGCGTCCAAGACCTATTATATGTTGTGATGAACAACATGTTATGACTGCAACCAGTCATCTCGCTGCAGATCGGACCAGATCAAACGAGCCCCATGTCTATATCTTCAGTGACTACTCAGCAAGAGTGATAAAATTGCACAAGGCATTTGATCAGGGGAAATCTTATGCGCTGCTTTAGCCCACAAAGCTGAGGCTCAAGGTGGATTGTGAAATTAAAAGAAAATTACCAGACCGGAGAAGCATTTGCATTTGCGAATACACTGCCAGATTCCTGAACAATTTCACATTCTTTCTTTGCAATTGTTTTTGTATTTAAAAGTAAGGAAAGTGCCATTTTTGATGAAATGCGTGTCCAAAAGGATGCACTG